>NW_027507789.1:526907-541907 GCF_037356315.1 Lithobates pipiens
CGATCGTCTGTCTATCTCACAGTACATACGCTCTATTATCCCCGATTTCTTCGGTTACGACGTAGACCAGAGACCTTTCGGAAAGTTGTTATCTCGGCTTTCGCTGGCATGACGAGAAATTGGCAGACTGAGCAAATCAAATTTCAACATATTTTTTTTCCACTTTTTGATGTTCATTTCAAATGGGTTTTTGGGTTTTCCAAAATCCAGTGGATCCGGCACACCCGGCACCGTGAAAGAATGTGAGGCCGTGCTTTGGATATTCATCCCGTGTGTCTGGTACACATTATATCCAGAGATATCCTAAAGCCTGAAGTATTTCTGGGCATCGTCTGGCTGGTCATGGAAGCTGGAAGACGAGAATCCCTTTAGACTGTTCAGAGAGCTGGTCCGGGTGAAGGACATTGTCTTCTCTTGTAGGACGCCCGCCGTGTTCTGAAGAACATCCAAGATGATTTCCTGTTTGGTTCAGTATCTGCTGGCTGGATTTTGCAGGGCAGCTGAGGAAATGAAGGTAGAGATTGTTGCGAATACTGCGGCTCTATGTCTGACACACCTGCCTGAGAACATGACTTGGATACAAAACGCAAAGTAGCAATGATATCATCTGTGGAGGAGACGGAGGATCCACAACACCATCACCTGACTCCCGAAGGTGTCACCAACACGAATGTCAGCATTTGAATGCAGGTTGTAGACATCTGCTTGATAGTTATTCAAAGCGCAATTAAAACTGTAAAAAAAAATTCTAAAAAAATTCTGCTAAGCCCTCCCTCTTAACTTCAGAACCTGAGAAAGAGGAGTACCTTGGGTGAGGAGATCGTTGGTGGTCAGTGGGAGGACAAAAGACCCAATACTGATGAACAGGGGGAAGAAGAATGGTCCATCATCAGTGATTAGTGAAAGAAAGAATACTCCATCATTCATGTGATAGTGGAAGGAAGAAAGCCTCACTGTTGGTGTTCATTGGAAAGAAAATATTCCCCATCATTAGTGGTCAGTGAAAGGAAACATGCCCCATTGTTGACTGTAGTGGAAAAGGAATTTTTTTGGTCAGTGGGAGAGGAATGCCCAAACATTGGAGTCAATGGGAGGAAGCATTCCCCATTATCGAAGGTTCTACTGTTTGTTAAAATGCTTTATCATTCATGTCTTGGGGGGGGGGGGGAGGGGTGCCTCATCATTGGGAGGAAGAATACCCCATCATTGATGTCAGGACTTGAGCTTGAACCTGCAACCTCTGAGGTGTCCGGCTCTGGCTCTTCTCGCTGTGCCACCAGGAACGTGGGACAGCTCACTGCCTGTTTTCCTGAACAACCTCACCTAGTGTCTTGTTTCTCTTGAACTTTGAACTTTGTTCCGCCCATGAACTTCCAGATTTAAGCCTCTCTGCATTTCCTGTTTACCTGATTATTGTGCTCCCTCCACTCAATATCTTGTTCCTTGTATACCCGCTGCAGTCTTTATCTTGTTCCCAACCCTTGGCTTGTTCATCGGCTATGCTTCGGCCTGATACCATCCAGCTACTACTTGTTAGTGATCTTTGGCTTTTTTTACTAACTACGCTTCTGCTTAACCCCTACCTGCTATATCTGCTACTGGCCCCCGGCCTGCTCACCTCCTGGTGGGCCAATCCTGAGGACTGTGACCTTATAATAACATGCAGCAAAACCCATCCCCACCATCAGGAGCTCTGGTGAATACCGGTCAGTGCTTAGATCCAATGCCTTAGGTGAGTTAGTGCCGTCCGCTAGGGGGATATATGTATATTTCCAGCTGACTACCTGTGAGCCCCTCTACTGCTGCGAATAGGAATGGCCTATTGTGGCTGTCAGCAGGAGAAAGAATGCCCCATTGTCAGTGTCAGTGGGAGAAAGATTGGCCCCTCGTTGTCAGTGGAAGGAAGAAAGCCCTATTGTCAATGACAGTGGAGGGAAACATTCCCTACTGTTGGTGTCAGTGGGAGAAGAAATGCCCCATCATTTGTATGAGTGGGGGGAGGAATACTCCAAAGTCAGTGGGAATAAGAATGCCCCATTGTCTAGGTCAGAATGCCCTATTACTGGTATCAGGAAGATTGCCCTATTGTTGTTGGTGGTTAGAAAAATGCCCTGTTGTTGGTGTCAGTGGGTGCTTCATTGTTTGGTATCTGTGGGTGAAGGAATTCCCCATAATTGGTGTCAGTGAAAGGAAGAATACCCCAAAGTCAGTGTCAGTGGGAAGAATACCCCAAAGTCAGTGTCAGTGGGAAGAATACCCCAAGGTCAGTGTTAGTGGGAAGAATACCCCAAGGTCAGTGTCAGTTGGAAGAATACCCCAAGGTCAGTGTCAGTGGGAAGAATACCCCAAGGTCCGTGTCAGTGGGAAGAATACCCCAAGGTCAGTGTCAGTGGGAAGAATACCCCAAGGTCAGTGTCAGTGGGAAGAATACCCCAAGGTCAGTGTCAGTGGGAAGAATACCCCAAGGTCAGTGTCAGTGGGAAGAATACCCCAAGGTCCGTGTCAGTAGGAAGAAAAATTAGTCAATGATGTCAGTGGAATGAAGCATGCCCCCTTGTTGGCATCAGTGGCCCATCGCTGGTGTCGGTGGAAGGAAGAATTCTCCATTGTTGGGGTCAGTCGGAGGAAGAACACTCTATTATTGGTGTCACTGGGAGGGAGAATATTTAATCGTTGGTGTCAGTGGGAATGCTGTATTATTAGTTTTAGTGGGGGAAATGGTGCCCTATTATCAGTGTCACTGGGAGGAAGCATACCCCGTTGTGGGTGTCCATGGGAGGAGGAATGCCCCCACTTCACTGGTTGGGTACAAAAACTATCAGCAAACAGAAGAAGAAGGCGCGCTATGCTAGTGCATTACTGTATAATTCTTTAATAAATATTTGACAATAAAACCATTATACTCACAAAAGGGGAAATAACACAGAACAAATCACCACTAGACGGATAACCATTGGGTAGTGTGCCACTGACGCGTTTCAATGGACATGCCCCCTTCCTCAGAGCAGCTGAGCATAATGGTTTTATTTTTAATAACATGGTCTATTTCTACAGTGATCCATTTGGGTTCTGTGAGGCTGAAGACTTGTCCTTGTGGGTTCCATAAAGATCGTCTCACCTGTAGCACAGACTTTTTTGCATATTTATTTGACAAAAAATATCAGGCCCAAAAATAGTCATGGCAGTGAGAAATGTGTACATCTAGGCAGACACGAGGGTTCTTGCCGGCTCCCTTAGAAGGATATGTATTTCAAATCAAGCATATTCTTTGGCTTTAACATTGGTGAATCTTCCTCATCCCAGCCTCAGAATTAAGTTGTTTTCTTCTTTTTTTTTTGTATTTTTCTCTCTCTATTACATTTGTGGTTTCCCATGTATCCGTCGGATTATTACGAGTGTGCTAAAGCGAGACCATTCCATTCCCAGCGGGGTGCCCCCATTTTCGGGCCTTGTTGAATCACTTCAAAGTGGTAATGTCTTGTTTTGTGTTCTGGAGATCAGAGACTGGAACATCACTTTCCTAACGCTCAAGTTGTTTGGAACTTGAAATCGTCTGTCTCTGACGGGTTTTAGGGTGAGGGAGGAACGCGTCGGGGTGGCCAGGCTCTGCCATGCGGATTTTGGCCGAATTGTCAGTTTGAGGTTCTATGAGAAGCTTTGTGTTCATTGAGCAGAAGAAGACTATTTACTATACAGCCAGGTGCGGAGCCCAGCCACATGTTTGGCTGCCCGGGATTTAATGTTGCCTTATGAACACTTAGAGCTTAACTCCAGACTTTTTTGTAGTGAAGAAGATTTAAATATTTTTTTCATTTCTCACTTATCCAGGGAGAACGCGCCAAACAGAGGATCTAGAGGTCCAAAGACCTTTAATAAAAGTATCAAATCCTGACAGAAAGAAAGAAAGAAAGAAAGAAAGAAAGAAAGAAAGAAAGAAAGAAAGAAAGAAAAAAAAAAAAGAAAGAAAGAAAGAAAAAAAGAAAGAAAGAAAGAAAGATATATCAATCATTTATTTCCATTTCCTGCCCAATTTTTGCACAGCTTAGAGAAAAGTAAAGAAAAGAAAAGAAAGACAAAACAAAACAGTGAAAAGAGGAAGAGAGAATAAACAAAAAAAGAGAGCGAGGGAAAGACAAAATAGAAAGAAAGAAGGAAAAACGGAGGGAGAGAGAGAGAGAAAGAAAGATTCAAAGAGAAAGAAAAAAGGAGAAAGAGACAAAGAAAGAAAGACAAAACAAAAAAGTGAAAAGAGGAAGAGAGAATAAAAAAAAAAAAAAAGAGATAGGGAAAGACAAAATAGAAAAAAAGAGGGAAAGGGGGAGAGAGAGGAGGAGAACGAGAGAAAGAAAGGACAATTCAAATAGAAAGAAAGAGAAAAAGAAAGAAAAAGAGCGAGAGAGAGAGAGAGAGAGAGAGAGAGAGAAAAAAAAATGAGAGAAAGAGAGAGAGAGGGGGGAGAGCAAGAGAGAGAGAGAATGAAAGAAAGGGTTAAAAAGATATATATATTTTTTTTAATATTTTTTACTTGTCAAGTTGCTTTGTCTGACATCATAGCTTATTCCTTTAAGTTGCAGATCCATGAAGCAGAGTAGACAATGTTACATCTGAGCAATGTTTATAAACAATGTTACTTTGTATCTCTCTATGTTGTGTCTGAACAGTTTTTAGAACAAGGTGTACTGCTCACACCCTTGGTGTACTCGTATGAAGTTATTTTGGGGGTGTGTATCACGCCCGGTGTCCATAACCGGTTAAACATGCTCAGAACACACATACCGCAGACTTGGAGGACCACTTGGTCATTTTGTGCTGTCCTTCCTCTATGTTTCCATGTTTCGCCTCCTCTGGACTCTCTGCCGGGTGATTTGGATGGAATATCATCTTCACTCTGAAAGTTGATGTTTCTGGGAATTTTAGAGGTTTACAAATGGGAATAAATATTCCATTTGGCGATCCTTCTAATGACTCAGTAGCTGATAATTTACATAGAACTTCATTATACACGTCCAGCCAGAATGATTGTGAGAGCAGCCTGGCCCGCAGCTGGGGGAGAAGCTCCGAGGTCACGTTCCCGTCAGTGATGAACACACCCGGGTTCGGTTCGGAGGACTTGACTAAAGTTCAGGTGCCAAATCCGAAACCCACTGAAGTCAATGGGAGCCAAATGCTAAAAAACAGGTCGGGACGTTTTCTAGGCTAATAGGCAAGAGATTGTCAAGCAAATGGCGTCTGGAGCCGGGGACTGCCAAGGGAAATATGTACCAAGGCAAAATAAATAAAAAAATGTCATTTGGCTGGAAGCAGTAATTTTAGTAATGATTAAAGTGAAACGTTAATAATGCAACCCCCCATTAAATAACATGGCTGGGGGCGCCCTGAAGAGGCACATCTGTGCGATGTATACAAATATATACAGGAATTACATTGCCAGCAAATGACGGATCCCAGGCTCTTCCTTCTGTTTGTAAACAGCCATGGATTTCATTCATCTGTAGCAGATGTATCCTAAATGAAGGTCTGGTATAGAGGTTACTACGGGACACCCACATGCAAAAATCAAAACAAACAGTGTGAGGTCCCCCCAACCAGACCCTTCAGGGGGAGCCTAGGATAAAAATCAAGAAAAAAGTGGGGTCCCCCAAAAATCCATATCAAACCATTATCCTTGTATGCAGCCTGGCAGGCCAAGAAAAGGGGGGAAGCGTGCACCTCCCCCTCCTGAACCATTCCAGGCCACACCCCCTTAATATAGGGGTAGCCCCCTGGAAAAGCATCTCGCCCCCATGTTGACGAGGTCAAGGGCCTCTTCCACACAACCCTGGCCGGGTGATTGTGGGGTTCTGCGGGTGGCGGGCTTATCAGAATCTGGAGGACCTTGTAACAGTAAGGGGGCTACCAGACACCGCTTTCCTCAAGTGAATGAGTAAAGGGTACATAGGACCCCTATTCATTCACCAAAAATATACACCATTTTTGATAAACCCTTTTAATTAAAAAATAAAATAAAAACGAAAAAAATGTCCCACTGTGTACATCCACCATCCATCACGTCGTGCAATGATGGAGATCCATGTCAGTCATGGCGCCTGTAGAAAACAACGTCGTTGACAACATATTTCTGGTCCCAAAGCTTTACTCCCAATGAATGACAGTTCCAGTTTATGGCAGATCATATATTAAAAGGGGACATCAACATAAACCCATGGCTTAAATACCAGTTTTGGTTGGATTGACCCTTTAAATCAGCCCTTCTCAACCTTTTTACCCCAGAGGAAAACCCTTGCTAAAACCAATTCATTAAGTGTCAAGGGAAAAATGCCCCCTATATTGGTTGTCACTTCAGTAGGAAGAAACCCCCTTCCATTGGTGGTCAGTAAGAAGAAATACCCTTCAATTGGTAGTCAGTAGGAAGAAAGCCCCTTCCATCGGTGGTCAGTAGGAAGAATGCCCCATTCCATTGGTGGTAAGTAGGAAGAATGCCCCATTCCATTGGTGGTCAGTAGGAAGAATGACCCCTTCCATCGGTGGTCAGTAGGAAGAAACCCCTTTCCATCGGTGGTCAGTAGCAAGAATGCCACCTTCCATTGGTGGTCAGTAGGAAGAATGCCCCATTCCATCGGTGGTCAGTAGGAAGAATGACCCCTTCCATCGGTGGTCAGTAGGAAGAATGCCCCTTCGATTGGTAGTCAGTAGGAAGAAACCCCTTTCCATCGGTGGTCAGTAGCAAGAATGCCACCTTCCATCGGTGGTCAGTAGGAAGAATGCCCCATTCCATCGGTGGTCAGTAGGAAGAATGCCACCTTTACAGTGGTGGTCATTAGGAGGAAATCCCCTTCCATTGGTGGTCAGTAGGAAGAATGCCCCCTCCATTGGTGGTCAGTAGGAAGAATGCCCCCTCCATTGGTGGTCAGTAGGAAGAATGCCCCCTCCATTGGTGGTCAGTAGGAAGAATGCCCCCTTTCATTGGTGGTCAGTAGGAAGAATGCCCCCTTTCATTGGTGGTCAGTAGGAAGAATGCCCCCTCCATTGGTGGTCAGTAGGAAGAATGCCCCCTCCATTGGTGGTCAGTAGGAAGAATGCCCCCTTTCATTGGTGGTCAGTAGGAAGAATGCCACCTTCCATTGGTGGTCAGTAGGAAGAATGCCCCATTCCATCGGTGGTCAGTAGGAAGAATGACCCCTTCCATCGGTGGTCAGTAGGAAGAATGCCCCTTCGATTGGTAGTCAGTAGGAAGAAACCCCTTTCCATCGGTGGTCAGTAACAAGAATGCCACCTTCCATCGGTGGTCAGTAGGAAGAATGCCCCATTCCATCGGTGGTCAGTAGGAAGAATGCCCCATTCCATTGGTGGTCAGTAGGAAGAATGCCCCCTTTACAGTGGTGGTCATTAGGAGGAAATCCCCTTCCATTGGTGGTCAGTAGGAAGAATGCCCCCTCCATTGGTGGTCAGTAGGAAGAATGCCCCCTCCATTGGTGGTCAGTAGGAAGAATGCCCCCTCCATTGGTGGTCAGTAGGAAGAATGCCCCCTTTCATTGGTGGTCAGTAGGAAGAATGCCCCCTTTCATTGGTGGTCAGTAGGAAGAATGCCCCCTTTACAGACAACTAAAATGATAAATGATGTCATGCTGTCGTGGAACTTCATCAAATAGAAGAACAATCGGCCAAAGCTCAAGAACTCTATTTATGTGTTCATAAATTTCACCCTTTTTTGTCTTTTATAGACCTTTATAGTTCAGGAATTCTCCTTTTTTTCTCCAGAAAATGTGAAGATCTTTAGGAAGAATTGGAGATTGTAGAGATGTTAAAAAGTATATAAAGAGTCAGAGAAACAAATATGACAGTATTAGAAAAGCCGCTGACCCTCCATGACCTCCACCCAGATAGCGGCCTCCACCTCCGCCCACAGGGTCACTATGGGGTGAGAACACATAAAATGCATCGGCAATCAAAGTGGTGGGAATCACTCCTGGTCCGACTCCTGATAAGGAACACATCAAAGATCCGCGAAGAGCTCCGACCTCACATCACATACAACATTCTTCACCTTCTTAAAGGGGAATTCCACCTTCAGACAAAATGATCTTCAGAACATTTCTTTTTCTTATGTCTCATGTTTTTCTTAAGTACTGAAATCCTCGCCCACCGAACCGAGATGCCGCGCAATTCCGGCTCAGACAACTCCGGACATTTTCACCCGAGACGTTAAAACTGATTCCACTTCTTATAAAAGAACTTTATTAGTGAAGAGATATTTTCTGATGAAACCTTCCACAGGTGTGACGGAAACGCCAGCGGGAGAATGTTTATCTCAGCTACGGGGTGGTGTTATAGTGCTATGTACTGTGTGGAGAGATGTTTTATATGTTTTATTATGTTTTATTATGTTTAATATGTTTTATTATGTTTAATATGTTGTATTATGTTGTATGTTTGTAAGATTTTTAATAAACAAAAATTGACACTCTAATGTCAGACTACAGTCACACGCTATTATTATACATTTCTATAGCTCTGACATATACCGCAGTGCTGTACAGACATCACATCCCTCTCATGTCCCAATCACATTCATGCAGACAGTCGATCGTCCTATCAGTAGTATGTGTTCGGGTTGGGGGAGGACATACACATATTTCTGGCCCGGTTGGTGGTGAAGCCGCTCTGACCCGATTGGAAGGTGGGCGGCGCCCTCCACACCTGGTTGGATGTGTTGGGTCTTTGGATGAGTTGGTGGACATCTAGCTTGCAGTGGAGACGATCGGCAGAGTATCTGAGCGAAGATCTCAGCTGGCGGAACGTTTTCAAACATAACATTCCTGCAAAATCTTATTCCAATCTTGTTCTGTTTGGAGATAAAAATACCCGCCGGTTGTAGCCGCTCGGAGGACATGCTGTGATGGCCTGTTTGACTTGGTGCTTCTCCACTGCAAGTATTAATATCTATAAATATCCAGGAATAATCTCCGGGCAACGGCACTAACAACCGCGCAATTATTTCCATAGGATTGTAGAATTGGGAGGGTGACGTAACATCAAATTCCACTTTTGTTTCACTTTTTTTTCCATGATCCTCCGTCTAATAAAAGCAACTCTATGAAACCATATAAATAAATTTATTGGGATGATGTTAAAAATGCAAACTCAATATCTCTATCTTCTGTCTGAACAATGTTTATAAACAATGTTACTTTTTATCTCGCTATCTCCCGTCTGATCAATATTTATAATTATTTGTATCTCTCCCCCGTCGGATCAATGTTTATAAACAATGTTACTTTATATCACAGTCCCCCCTTTATATCACAGTCCCCCCTTTATATCACAGTCCCCCCTTTATATCACAGTCCACCTTTACATTAATGTCACAGGGACTGCTCTGTAAAGGGGGCACTGTAATATAAAGGGGGGCTGTCAGAAAAAGGGGACTGCACTGCCTTTATATTTACATGCCCCTCCCCTCCTTTCACTCTCTAGCATCAATCTCTGCCCCCCCCCCCCCTCCCCCCACTCAGGACCCCTACCTGCAGGGCAGACACTGTTAACAATCTGTGTGTCATCTCCCTGCCCCCCCCCCCCCCCGCCCAGCTGACAACATCATCCAATCATCAGGGCAGGGGGTGAGAGGAGCTCTCCGTACCAATCTGCAGCTCCTCCCACCCCCTGCCCTGCTGATTGGATTCACGGGCACAGCAGTAGATGAGCATCTACCGGGGTCTGTGATAGTCCTGTGCAGATCGCGGTCTCTGCTTATCTCCTGCAACAGGCCAGAGACCGACACCGGCCCGCAGCCCGGGGGTTGGGGGTCCCGCTTTACAACAGTTTATCGCTGATGTGCATCATTTCCCTTTTCAGTCATCTCCACAACATTTCACACATATATATATATATATATATATATATATATATTGTATATATACTCACATTATACGGCTGAGGGACACCTGACCATCACACCTATATGACCTTGTTAACCCCTTCAGCACTGGACACCCCCTCCCCCCTTCCTGCCCAGGCCAGTTTTCAGCTCTCACACTTTGAATGACAATTACTCAGTCATGAAACATTGTACCCAAATTACATTGTTATCATTTATTTTGAGACAGATAAATCTTTCTTTTGGTGCCATTTTTATTTTTTGCTATTTAAAAAATAACAAAATAAAAAACACTTATTTTTTGGTATAAAATTTTGCAAATAAATAATCTTTCTTCATAAATTTATCCCAAATGTATTCTGCTCCAATTCTTTCATAAAAAGAACCCAAATCATTGTTTATTGTTTGTATGTGTGAAAGTTATAGAATGTATAGTATGAGATCGATCGATCCTGATGTACTGAAGGCCGATCTCATTTCTTCAGGCCCTAAAATGCCAGGACAGTACAAATACCTCCCAAATCACCCCCCCCCAGTACAAATACCCCCCAAATCACCCCTCAGGACCAATACCCCCCAATCATCCCCAGTACAAATACCCCCCGAATCACCCCTCAGTACAAATCTTTCCAGTACAAATACCCCCCGAATCACCCTTCAGGACAAATACCCCCCAAATCACCCCTCAGGACAAACACCCCCCAAATCACCCCTCAGGACAAATACCCCCCAAATCACTCCTCAGTACAAATGCCCCCCAAATCACCCCCAGTACAAATACCCCCCAAATCACCCCCAGTACAAATACCCCCCAAATCACCCCTCAGGACAAATCCTTCCCAGTACAAATACCCCCCAAATCACCCCTCAGGACAAACACCCCCCAAATCACCCCTCAGGACAAATACCCCCCAAATCACCCCTCAGTACAAATGCCCCCCAAATCACCCCCCAGTACAAATACCCCCCAAATCACCCCCAGCACAAATACCCCCCAAATCACCCCTCAGGACAAACACTCCCCAAATTACCCCCAGTACAAATACCCCCCAAATCACTTCCAGTACAAATCCCCCCCCAAATCACCCCCATTTACAAATCCCCCAAATCCCCCCAGTACAGATACCTGCCCCCAAATTATCCCCAGTACAAATACTCCCAAACCACCCCCCCAGTACAAATACCTCCCAAATCACCCCTTTTTGGAAAGTAGACAGTCCAAGGTATTATTTCATAAGAAGCATGGGGGGTTTTCTGAAGTTGTCATTTTTTTGTCACAAATTTTATTGAAAATGTTATTTTACCTCCTGTCCCCAGTGCAGCGTCATCCTGGGACTGGTGTGGCGGTGATCGAGGACACCGACCAATGACAGTATTTTAAGAATAAATACCGTAAATGTTATTTCATTTTTACACTTTTTTTTTCTTTTTTTAACATTTATTTTCATTTTTAACTTTTTTTTTTTAAATAGTTTCATCAGAGTAGTTAAGTGTCCCCATAGTAACCCTGAACTATTCTGAAGGGGGGGGGGGGGGGGTCATGGATTTTTTTTTCCCCTTTTGTGGGATTTACTAAAACTGGTGCATAGTAACCAATCAGATTGTAACTTCAGCTTGTTTCATTAAGCTTTGACAATAAAAACCTAGAAGCTGATTGGTTATTATGCACAGCGGATTCTGTGTGCATCTGTTTTAGTGAATGACCCCCTCTGTTTGCTGTTACAATGATGATCATTCATGACACGTGTGATTACTAATGATCTGTGATTGGCTACAGCTAATCACACGGTACAGGGTGGTGTGATTGTCCCAGGTACCATGTGATAGCTGTTGGCCAATCACAGCACAGGAAACACGGCTGTTATAAATACATTTATTTATAATGATGTTTTGTTGACATTGTGATCACATGATCACCGGGCCCCGGGATCCCCCATCTGCCGTGTCCGGTGGACGAGGTGTGCCGCTCTCCCCTAACCCAGAGGGTAGCAGTGCCAGTAGAAGTATTGCGGGTGGTCAGTAAACGGTTATAAGCATCGCTTGTAGTCTTCAATGGAAGCCTAAGGGATAGGGTGGGAATGCAGGAGCACGATTGGCAGACAGAGAGAGAACGTTGTCATCCTATAACAGGAAGTGCCTAAACAAGGACCATCATGGCGGGATCATCAGGGATTCATTTATTGGATGTTGCAGATTTAAAAACATTGTAAATGACATTCATTTGTTAAAATCGATACAATTATTCTAATGATGAAAAATACACATTTCCAAAAGACCTCCAACCCTCGAGTATCTCCTTCATGGAGAGTCCATCACACTGCATGACCAAACCTTTGTGGACACCTAACCTATACCTATATAAACTGACCTCCCATTCCAAAACCGCGGCCATTAATATGGAGGTGTCCCTCCTCCCTCCCTCCTTATTACCGGCAAAGCTGACCACCAGATTGTGGAGGGTGTCTGTACCCAATCACATGTGAGAGGTTGGATGAGAAATCTTTCTCACAATTCTTGTTCCAGTTCATTCCAAAGATGTTTGGTGGGCTTGAGGTCAATGCTCTATAGAAGCCACTCCACTTTGTCCACACCCAGCCGGTGAAACGCGTCCCCACAGAGCTGGCCTTGTGTCAGTCCGGCTGGAACAAACCGCAGAAGACCTTCAACTGTTCCCACAATTACCTAAAATGTCCTTGTATGTTGTAGAATCACCAGGACCCTTCCGTGAAGACACCTACCCCCACAATGATGGAGGGGTGGCCACATTATCTTGGCCACCTACTGGAAATGTTATCTGTGAACTTAGCTGATACATTATTGCTTAGGACCTTCACAACATGAAGACAATCTAAGCTTTCTTGTCTGTCTAGATCAGGGGTCTTCAAACCCTCTAATCAAAGGGCCATCTTAGTGTCCTTCAAACTTCAGGGGGCCAGCCTGTGGTCATTGCCAGAAGAAAATGTCCTGGCGTCCGTAGGAGTAAACCATACATCTATGGCATGAGTGGGGGGAATAGTGCCCCATCATTGGTGTCAGTGGGGGGAATAGTGCCCCATTGTTGGTGTCAGTGGGAGGAATAGAGCCCCATCATTGGTATCAGTGGGGGGAATAGTGCCCTATCATTGGTATCAGTGGGAGGAGTAGTGCCCCATCATTAGTGTCAGTTGGAGGAATAATGTCCCATCATTGGTGTCAGTGGGAGGAATAGTGCCCCATCATTGGTGTCAGTGGGAGGAATAGTGTCCCATCATTGGTATCAGTGGGAGGAATAGTGCCCCATCATTGGTATCAGTGGGAGGAATAGTGACCCATCATTGGTGTCAGTGGGAGGAATAGTGCCCCATTATTGGTATAAGTGGGAGGAATAGTGTCCCATTGTTGGTGTCAGTGGGAGGAATAGTGCCCCATCATTGGTGTCAGTGGGAGGAATAGTGCCCCATCGTTGGTATCAGTGGGAGGAATAGTGACCCATCATTGGTGTCAGTGGAAGGAATAGTCACCCATCATTGGTATCAGTGGGGGGAATAGTGCCCCATCATTGGCATCAGTGGGAGGAATAATGCCCCATCATTGGTGTCAGTAGGAGGAATAGTGCCCCATCATTGTTGTCAGTGGGAGGAATAGTGTCCCATCATTGGTGTCAGTGGGAGGAATAGTGCCCCATCATTGGTATCAGTGGGAGGAATAGTGCCCCATCATTGGTGTCAGTGGGAGGAATAGTGCCCCATCGTTGATGTCAGTAACATGAATTATGCCCCATCGTTGGTGTCAGTGGGGGGAATAGTGCCCCATCATTGGTGTCAGTGGGAGGAATAGTGCCCCATCATTGGTGTCAGTGGGGGGAATAGTGCCCCATCATTGGTGTCAGTGGGGGGAATAGTGCCCCATCATTGGTGTCAGTGGGGGGAATAGTGCCCCATCATTGGTGTCAGTGGGAGGAATAGTGCCCCATTGTTGGTGTCAGTGGGGGTGAATAGTGCCCCATCATTGGTGTCAGTGGGAGGAATAGTGCCCCATCATTGGTGTCAGTGGGAGGAATAGTGCCCCATCATTGGTGTCAGTGGGAGGAATAGTGCCCCATCATTGGTGTCAGTGGGGGGAATAGTGCCCCATCATTGGTGTCAGTGGGGGGAATAGTGCCCCATCATTGGTGTCAGTGGGGGGAATAGTGCCCCATCATTGGTGTCAGTGGGGGGAATAGTGCCCCATCATTGGTGTCAGTGGGGGGAATAGTGCCCCATCATTGGTGTCAGTGGGAGGAATAGTGCCCCATTGTTGGTGTCAGTGGGGGTGAATAGTGCCCAATCATTGGTGTCAGTGGGAGGAATAGTGCCCCATCATTGGTGTCAGTGGGAGGAATAGTGCCCCATCATTGGTGTCAGTGGGGGGAATAGTGCCCCATCATTGGTGTCAGTGGGGGGAATAGTGCCCCATCATTGGTGTCAGTGGGAGGAATAGTACCCCATTGTTCGTGTCAGTGGGGGGAATAGTGCCCCGTTGTTGATGTCAGTAACATGAATTATGCCCCATTGTTGGAGTCAGTGGGGGGAAAGTGCCCCAAGGGAGGGGTAAAGGCAAGCAAAGGGCTGCACTTTGGAAACCGGTGGTCTAGAATACTAGCTCACAATCTTCAAAGAACTATTCCACACCCCAAAAGCAGCATGGAGGGGCTCCGTGAAGGTTGCAGAAAAGGTGTGTAAGAGCCTAACAGGGTCACTCAGCTCATAAAAGGACAGTTGCCCCGCTTCATAATCTAAATAAACCCCTATGTTCTCCGCCATAGCAGACTTGTGGTATACATTGCAGGGCCTTTTATTGTGCATGACTGTATAGAGCTTATTACACCCTCCCAAGCACCACGACTTGCCGTTGTCACCAATATAAGACTGTTCTCCTTTGCGGTCTATACTGGCGTAACACACGCCAAACCTCCAGTTCCCAGTATCGCTGGTCTCCACTTCCCAGTAATGCCGTCCAGCAGAAAAATGCCCGATGCTCATAACTTGGCTGTACTGGAACCTCCCGCTTAGTTTAGGGCGTTGGATCTTTTTTTCAGATGATTTTGCCATTTTCAAGTCACCAGATATCTCCATAAATTCACCCGCAGAATTGATATCCATTAGTAC
>NW_027507789.1:546907-639495 GCF_037356315.1 Lithobates pipiens
AGGGGACATTAGGCCGCGTACACACGGGCGGACTGTTCGCCCAACTTTGTCCGCTGAACAGTGTTTGGGCGGACAGTCCGCTCGTGTGTGGGCTTTCAGCGGACAGTTTCAGCGGACAGTTTGACGGACAAGGTTTTTCGGAATTTCCGAAAAACTGTCCGCTGAAACCTTGTTTGAGCGAACAGTCCCCTCGTGTGTAGGCTTGTTCGTCAAACAAAGTTGCGCGCATGCTCAGAAAGGATTTTCACGCCGAAAGTTATAATGCAGTGTATAGGACGTCGTATTTTTCGTCCCGTCGTACGTGCCGTTCACGTCATCGCGCACGGTTTCAGCAAACTGTTCATCCGTCGTGTGTGGCCATGTCCGTCCATGCTAAGTTTGAGCGGACTGTTTGCCGAAACTGTTTGACGGACAAAGTTGGGCGAACAGTCCGCGCGTGTGTACGCGGCCTTAGAGTGTACATTTTTTTTATTAAAAAATCATACAAACATTCAGCTCATTAATAAAAACAATATTTACATAAAAATAAACAAAAACAAGCATGACTACATCAACAAGTAAAGAAAACTGACAAGATAACATAGAAAGAAACATATTTTAATGACAACAAAAAGGAGACTACAAACCCCCAACCTCAACTTATACACAATCCAGGCTAAGAAACAATTTGAGATTTAATCACCATCAGGAAGCGATTCCAAACCCCCCCATTAACCCCTCCCCCCACATCATTCACCCCACCCCCCACATAATTCACCTCGACTTCAACATCATTCACCCCACCCCCCACATCATTCACCTGGCATTCTGCACCAGCCACCCTCATTCCCTTTCCCCCTCCCCCTCCACCATCATGGAAATCCATCCCTCGGTGTCTGCCGACCTCCAGCCACACTGAGGAGGAGGGGTTGGCACCACCATACATTCTGGTCCAGCACCCTCCACTGCCTTCACTACACTAGAAGAAACAATAGGTGCAGACACAGACTTAACAACCACACTTTCTGAAACTGACTGGGAGACCACAGACTGGGGGGACACTGACGCCACAGACTGGGGGGACACTGACACCACAGAGGGGGGGACACTGACACCACAGACTGGGGGGACACTGACACCACAGAGGGGGGGACACTGACACCACAGAAGGCCTCACAGACACAGATTCTGACGGAACAGAGACACTAGGATCCCCTAGCACAACCTCCGCCAACCCAGACTCTTCTCTATCCAGATGGAAGAATAGCCCCACCAGCTCTGGCTTATTGTGTAAAGCCTCGGGGCACCGTCTATAAGGGTGACCAACCTTATCACATAGGTTACATTTAATGATGTTACAGGCCCTCACCAGATACCCCAGTTCCTGGCACAAGGAGCACTTCTGTTCTGGACATTTACAGGAGAAATGTCCCTTGACTCACATTTATGGCACACCTTAGGTTGACCAGGGTAGAATATGGTAATCCTATCTCTACCAATAAAGGCAGAGGAGGGCAAATGCTGGACCACATTCCCACACACACTCAACCTCATTGACACCGACCTCCCACCCGTCCAGATTCCTCTATCATCCACAATCTTTATTATTAGGGGACACAACGTTTCACCAAACCTCCCCAACCAGACCCATAAATCCTTGGGGGGGGGGGGGGGGGTATAGACTCATTCCTTGTCAGGATAGTCACATTCTTTATCAAGGACTGTCATGAGACAACTTTTGGGACAAGCCCCTTCCATTCCGGCTGGCCCCCATATACATGCTCATACCGCTCCCAAAACAGATCCAGCAATTCTGGACGCACAAATGATAAATCATATTCATAGGAACCAGCCGGACCGATAAGAGAATAAATATCCTCTGCCTTAAATCCCATGGCTAGAATCTTATGCACAACCTCCCTCCTGATAGGTGGAATACCTCCTCCTTCCCACCTGAGCTGTACCACATTCCTGCGTTTAATGGAGGAAGGTGCGTTAGGTAAAAGTCGCACAACTGGCTCCCTTCCACCACCAGCATGACTTTGTCCCGACACAGTCTTAGCATAATTCCTAACTGGGACAGAAGATACATTTACTGGCTGCATAGGAACCTCTGAAATCTGGTTTGGTAAATTACCCACCACTTGATCCTCCCTCCTTCCCTCCAGCACTGCAGTACTGCTCACCATAGTCCCAGAAGTACCACAGACACCAGCAGTCCCATCATCAAGTAAAGTCTTCTGTTTAGAAAAAACACCAGCTGTTTCAGTGTTCATACGGCCCTCCTGCTCTGCAGTTTCAATGTTCATGCAACATTCCTGCTGTGCACTGTTAGTGTCCATGTGGGGCTTCTTTGCACAGCCAGCAGGCACTTCTCTGTCTGGATACACGCCATCTCGTCCTGCATTCCCTGCTGATTGCAAGGAGCTGTTGGCAGGTGCAATCTCAGGAAAGTCCTCCACACACTGAAAGAGATTTTCAGCAAGTACTCTTTTTCCAAGATCTTCATCTGATGAGTCGGGGCTGCTCAAGAGAGATTCCATTTCTGTAATGGCCTGCAGCAATCCACGATTTTCCTCAACCTCCTCCTGAGATGACCCAGGCTGCTGGGAAGGGAGGGGAGCAGATACTGACTCAGACACGAAAGATCCTGAGACAGGGGTAGTACTGGGGCCACCATGTGAAGCCACTTCTTTACCCCCCATCCATGCTGTTCCTGGCACAGGCACTCTCCTTCATCTGTTGGAATCTCTCCTCATTCTCACACTTTTCTCTGAACACACTGCTGCTCTCCTTCAGAGAGGGGACCAACTTCTCCTGCTTTTTCAATGCCTCCTCCAGAGACTTCAGTTTGGAGACTTCCCTCTTACTGTTTCCAGACTTACTATGCAGGGATTTCTTTTTCCTGAGATCTTCTTTCATGACAGCAAGTTTCTGTTCCTTCTTAGAAATGTGGCGAAGTCTGTTCACCACTCTATTCTGGAGGACTGGTAAGGATTCCTCTTGCATAGGGACAGGCCCAGGATCCATTGCAGCTTGAGCACATGGAGTAGGCCTCAGTGCCTCTGGAGATCCTCCACCTTCGTCTTCCCTAATATGGTCCATGCTTGGCTGGGAAAAGCATGAGAGGCCCTGGGCTTGCTGCTTCTCTCAGCTGAGATCACAGCAGTGAGACAACAGCACCCTGCAGAACAGCACCACCTGGTGCAGAGACTCATGTGACTGGCTCAGTGTTCTCTGTACAGCACTGCGGTATATGTCAGAGCTATATAAATGATGGTGTGAACAGCTTTATGTATCATGCTGTATAAAGTGGAAAATAATTGCCAGATATCAGTTTGTAGGTGTCAATCATTGTGTCGGCCACCTGCCAGTGACAATCTTCCAGAATGTTTTTGCTCTCTTGTGGCCCCTATAGATTTCCTTATCTTATCTCCTCGGAGTGTCTGCTGGAGTAAATACATGTCTCTGGAGATCACATTAATTCCTATCAGGTCAGGGTTAGATTAGTGACACTAATTGACTGAACTGAGAAGGGACCTCGTGTCACTCTTGGTGGGTTCTGGTGGAATACTCAACGTGAGGAACAAACACACGCTGCCTTCTCATAAACAGAAGAACATGTTGGTCACCATTGGACCTTAGGTCCTCCTGGCTAAGTAACTGAAGAAATTCCCAAAGGCTTCAGCTTTGCTAAGTGTATGGATATCATACAAGCCCTCGGTATATGTCAGTGACGTGCGATGGTAGAAGAAGCATGCCTAGTGTAAGCCTAAAATATGAAATGGCGTCTTCCCTAACCCTAGTTGACCCAGAGGGAGGAACATACTTTACCAGTGTCCAGTAAGACAAAGTTCACATGATGGCGTTTCTGAAAGTGCTCAGCGACCATCTCTTTTCAGAGGGTGATAGAGCAATGGCTGGTGGAGCCGAAAATATCTTGTGGTTGTAACAAGGTCTTATTGACTTAAAGTGGTTGTAAACCCTTACAACACACTTTGACCTACAGGTAAGCCTAGATTAAGGCCTAGATTAAGGCTTACCTGTAGGTCCAAGAAATATCTCCTATACCTATACGGTTTAGGAGATATTTGCCGAAAGACAGGCACCGCTGTCTATGGCGCATGCGCTGTAGACACTGAGCGCGCCACAGTCAACGGCGATATGCCGCGAGTGGCTGCTCCCGTGCGCACGCGCGGGAGTGACGTCATCGCGGCTTCGCCGAATGACAGCGGCGAAGCAGCGAGACCCACTGAGAAGATGGATGCGCCGGACTACAGGGGACAGCGGTGACTTCGCTGGCTCCTGTGTCAGGTAAGTGACACATAATGGACTACTATGCGTTGCGATGCGATGCATAGTAGTCCATTATGCTTTGCCTTTGCAGGGAATGAGAGAGGAAGTAAACTCATCAGGGTTTACTTCCTCTTTAAATGGGCAGGATCAATAGGTGGCGGCAAGCCAAGTTACATTTTCAGCTGCCATAGCAGGTGCACAATTCCCTTCAACCCGCTTGTTATGCTTCGGTGGGCGGTCGGGTCCATAAAAATGCGGCCAATTTTTACCACCTGGATGAGGCCTCAATCCAGGTCAGCATTTTATAACACTGGTTAATGGAACCCTTGAAGTTGTGTCCTCCAAAGATCATCCAACATATCGTAATGTCTACCTGTCGGTAAGTAAAGAAGCTTTAATTGCTGCTCGAGGTTCCCCTCTCCAGCTCCGGTGGCTCACGCAAACGAGGGTGACGGCTAGACATGTGCAGAATGAAAAAAATAGTTTTTTGTTTTTCATTTAATTTCAATTCATTAATTAACTCATTTTGTTTAAATTTGTTAACCTCTTTGCACCGGTGCCTCCCGGCCCTTTAAGAGATTTATGAGGGTGGGAGGCAGGGCGGGGCTTAAGATCATGTGCCAGCCATAATTGGCTGTCAACGGCGGTCAGGTGATCTAAAAAGCTTTCGGTTAGGCTCTGGTGGCGGGAGCGAGCCGCGCGTGCGCTCTCAGCACAGCTGTATTGACAGCAATTCACGCAAATATGCGGCCTCTGTACGCCATTCGTTTCTGAAATCCATTACGTTTTGCTTCATTTATTCATTTTTAAAATCGATTAGAATTTTCCAAATTCAACCGAATTCAATAAATTTTGACTGAAATCTGAAAATTCGAATCGGCGTTCAAAATTAGGATTTTTTTTTTCGATTTTTCTCACCCAAGAATTGCAGAATGTTTACAAATTAATCATCAAATAGATTTAGAATTTCGTACAAATTTTGTTTCGTAATTTTGGTGGATTTGTTTACATTCCTTAATATTGTGATTTGGAGTTCGGATACATCTGATTTTCCGAATAATGAAAATATTTCTCCGAACTTCGATTTGGAACGAAACAAATGGCCTATGTGTGGCCCCCGGCATGGAAAGAGCCCGGCCTGATGGGGGCAGCAAGTAAAAACTCGGATCAGCCTTCACCAACAAGACCCGAATGTCATAGGAATGAAAGCGGCACCATCCAGGCCTGGTCATGAAGAACCTCCATGTTTAAGGTTATGTGAAATGCGTCAGTGGGCAAAACGCATCGGAGAAGTGGCTGGATGGAGACAACCTGAAGCTCCTCTCATTCATGGCGATTGGGGTTTTTATTGTCCTTGACTACCTATCAGAGACAGCTCCTTTAGACTTGCAGTTGAGGTGTTAAAAATACAAAGTCTGTCCGCGTCTTTACCCTCCCCCCCCCAAAACTGCAAAGAGAGCCCATGAGGGTGTTCATGATGCCCAATATCACCCATTCAAGTACCTTGGGATGTGCTCTAAATGCTCCGCGACCACGTGCAGAGCACGGAGCAAGGAGGATTCCATTGCCTCCTCATCGCCTGTCAAATGCCTCTGAAAAGAGATCTGAACATGGATCGCTTTTCAAAGGCAAAGCATTTTAGCCACACATCTATACACAAATGCATTCCTCACAAATCACCAGTTTGGGGAGTTTGGATGACAAAGAAAACATTTACAGTAACAAACGTCACTTGATGGAAGAAATCTGTGTAGAAATATGTGAAGAATGTCATTTAGTCTTCCCAGAAATAATATGAGACAGCAAAATGTCATGCAGGTGTGTTCTCCGATACGTGTCCTTCCCGGTGTCACCTGACCAGGGGCGGACTGACCACTCGGGCACTGCCCAAGGGCCCCGGGCCACTAGGGGGCCCCACCAGGGTTGCCGGCCTCAGTAAAACCAGGGACAGTACAAATCTGTGTTTGTTTTACATCTGTCTAGGAAATGTCCCTCACCGGCATCCTTTTGGTCTAAAAATCCAGAGATTATGGCTGCCCCGCCTCTCCAGTACCTTCTCAGCCAATAGAAACATGTCTGTGTACACTGTGTGTGTGTATACTGTGTGGCCCCATAATCTCTGATTGCCCGGGGGCCCCATGAGTTGTCAGTCCGCCCCTGCACCTGACGCACGTCTCCGCAGATCATATAACAGTTGTAAACATTGGATGGCTTCATGTCCTCCATTGTGTACAATTGTGTGATTGGCCAATGTGATCACATGGTACAGACAGGGCCAATCACAGCCCATTTGTACTATGTGATTGGCTCTTCTGGGAAGGCCGCCCACAAGGTTTAGGAGGGTGTCTATGGGGATGTTTGACCATTCTTCAGAACAGCATTTGTGAGGTCAGGTACTGATGTTGGATGAGAAGGCCTGGTTTGCAGTCTCTGCTCTAATTCATCCCAAAGGTGTTCTACTGGGTTGAGGTCAGGACCCTGTGCAGGCCAGTCAAGTTCCTCCACCCCAAACTCTCTCATCCATGTCTTTATGGACCTTGCTTTGTGCACTGGTGGGCAGTCATGATGGAACAGGAAGGGGCCGTCCCCAAACTCCTCCCACAAAGTTGGGAGCATGAGTTCCCTTCACTGGAACTGAGGGGCCAAGCCCAACCTCTGAAAAACAACCCCCCACCATAATCCCCCCTCCCCCACACCACAATCCCCCCCATAATTCCCCCTGTACTGCCCCCCACACCATAATCCCCCCTCCCCCACACCACAATCCCCCCCCCCATAATTCCCCCTGTCCTCCCCCCTCCACCATAATCCCCCCTCCATGAAATGGTTTGGTCCAGTGCATGAAGCAAGGTCCATGAAGAGATGGAAGAGTGGATTTGATGGGATGTCATTAAAGTTCATGTGTGTGTAAAGGCAGGTGTCCCAATACTTTTGGGAATATAGGGTGTGTTTGAACTCACCCCACGGGTTTCTGACAGTTTGGTAAAACCGCAGCCCAAGTGCCTATTTTTTTTGGCAAGTTCACCAAACCTGCCATTGAATGGACCCCGTGGAGATCCTCCTGTCACTATTGCCCGGTGAAGAGGCTGATGATGAAGTGGTGGTGACGCCAGAAAGGGTTAAGGCGCAGCGCGGTGGTGGCGGGGGAGGGGACGGGGGTGGTGGCCCCAGGAAGGTGGCATCTGAGCGGCACTTGAGGCTGAAGTGGCACTTTTATCTCAGATTGGAGAACAGGCAGACTCCGGGGGTCCTCGGGGGGGATCACCGATAGGTGAGGAGGGCGAGCTCTTCCTTCTTCCTGGTGCTTCTGGTTTTTGTCTGCTGCCCGGCCTATAAAAACGAGACACCTAAATATTTGCCCATCCCCCCGCTACCTGCGTACATTTCATGGTATATTCCCTGTAAACATTTGCCTTCCCGTCCTGAGCGATCATCAATTCCGGACAGGATGTGACACGGCGCGGCGGGAGCGGCTCCGATAGATCACCGCGCGCTGCTCTAAACAAAGTGACTTGTTTTCCTTTTGGGAAATAATTTAGGGCCGTGCCAGTGTTAGTGGGAGGTCAGCCAACCGCGGGCGGTGAAATGCCACCCATCCTCACAGCCGACCTCTGCGGCCAATCCCAGGAGAGAATCGCGGTTAGGTGTATCGGAAACAACTGGTGAGTGTCAGCCGGGCGCAGGACCCCCTCCCCCCCCCTTACTGTAAATCTATAGGAGGAACTCACTCCATAAAGAGGACCAGTCACAGCCCGTGTTCATCCCTCCTGATAGCGATAAAGTTCATACAAATTGTTTTTTAACCACTTCAGCCCCGGACCATTTTGCTGGCCAAAGACCAGAGCACTTTTTGCGATTCGGCGCTGCGTCGCTTTAGCTGACAATTGCGCGGTCGTGCGACGTGGCTCCCAAACATAATTGACGTCCTTTTTTTTCCCACACATAGAGATTTCTTTTGGTGGTATTTGATCGTTTGAGCGTTTTTTTATTTGTTGCGCTATAAACAAAAAAAAAATGCGTCAATTTTGAAAAAAACACATTATTTTTTAAATTTTGCTCTAATAAATATCCCCAAAAATATATAAAAAAACATTTTTTTCCCTCAGTTTAGGCCGATACGTATTCTTCTACATATTTTTGGTAAAAAAAAAAAAAAATCACAATAAGCGATTATTGATTGGTTTGTGCAAAAGTTATATTGTCTAAAGAATAGGGGATAGATTTATGGCATTTTTTTTTTTTTTTATAATCCAAATTTTTCTTGATTTTTATAACAAACAGAACATTC
This sequence comes from Lithobates pipiens, assembly GCF_037356315.1. Classification (NCBI taxonomy): domain Eukaryota; kingdom Metazoa; phylum Chordata; class Amphibia; order Anura; family Ranidae; genus Lithobates; species Lithobates pipiens. The sequence continues at coordinate 555,471 of NW_027507789.1, forward strand.
TAAAACAGTATATCATTTCCATCTTCTCATTTGTATATACCATCTCTTATCTTCCCCATCTCTTTTATTAATATTTTTTTTATTAATAATTTTTTATTTTTTTTAGTAATGACGGCAATGAGCGATTTTTTATTGTGACTGCGACATTATGGTGGACACATCGGACATTTTTGACCCATTTTTCGGACCATTGTCATTTATACAGCGATCAGTGCTATACAAATGCACTGATTCCTGTGTAAATGACACTGGCAGTGAAGGGGTTAACCACTAGGGGGCAGTGTAGGGGTTAAGTGTGTCCTGGGGAGTAATTCTAACTGTGGGGGGGGCGTGGCTACATGCGACACATTACTGATTTCTGCTCCAATCACAGGGAACTATGATCAGTGACCTGTCACTAGGCAGAACGGGAAGAAGCTTGTTTGCATCGGCATCTCCCCGTTCTTCTTCCCCGTGAGACGATTGCGGGTATCCCCGTGACGATCGAGTCCACGGGACCCGAAACCCGACTCATGGAGGTCCCGACCGGCGCACACGATGGCACGGTGGCAATTTTAAAGAGATGTACAGGTATGCCCATTTGCCTGCCCGTGCCATTCTGCCAACGTACATTGGTGTGCACCGGTCGGGATGTGGTCAGACGATATTAATAAGGGCGGAGCCCATTTCTGACACTTGTATTTTTTGCTAGAAAATGACTTTGAACCCCCAAACATATATAGATTTTTTTTTTTTAGCAGAGAACAAAATGGCGGTGATTGCAATACTTGATGTTGCGCGGTATTTGCTCCGCAGACTGAAGCCCCGTACACACGGATCGATTGTTGGCAGGGGATTGTCTGTTGTCCTAAAATCTTACCGTTAGTACGCTCCTTTTGAGAGTTATTGTCCAATTTTCAGCCAACAAATGTTGGGTGGCAGGCTAGTAAATTTTTTATGGTTTGATGTCTGAAACAAACAGGCATGATCGGAATCAGTGCTCACCAAACACGACATTAGCAGAAGGGGCCCAAAGGGTGGCGCTCAAGAGCTGAAATTCCTCCTAATACGTCACTACATTCGTGTTTGTGGCACGATGATTGTGTAATGTTAGTATGCACAGGACTGGTGCAAGGATTTTTGACACCCTAGGCGAAACCTGATTTTGTCGCCCCCATTGGCTCCACCCCTGACCCCCACCCCCTTTGCCCTGCCCTGTGACAGGAGGTGGCGCTTTTCAGGAAGCATGGGCTCTGCTTCCTTTAGCGCTGGCTCCAGTTCTGCACCACTGCGCCTGTAACTACACTGCCGGTCGGACAGAGCAGCTGCCTGAGACAGATATAGGTAAATGCTGCAGCCTGCAGAACATGCAGACGCGGAGGGAAACAAGGGGCCGGGCGCCCCTAGGCAGCATTGCACCCTAGGCGGTTGCCTAGTTTGCCTAGTGGTAGCACCGGCCCTGAGTATGCATGGCAAGATCCCGGCACACGGCCTGAAGACAAAAATCAGACGATCGGTTGGCCAACAATCGTACCGTGTGTGCGAGGCTTTACAAACACCATTTTTTGGGAAAAAAATAAAAAAATTTGAATAAAAAAATAAGAAAACAGTAAAATTAGCCCAATTTTATTTTCTATGATGTGAAAGAAGAAGAAAGAAGAAAAAGCCGCTCTTTGTTGTTCTATTTTGTAGATAATGTGCGGTGTATTGTGTTACATATTTATGTATCATTTTTGGATGTATTTTGAAAAAGTGGTTTGTTTTGTATCAATAAATATATTATTGTTTTTATATAACTCCCAATGACATTGCCTTGAAATTCTCACCCTCTTGAGGTGTTCCAATATTATGTATATTTTGGGATGATGACAATAACATGCTGCTCTAAATGAGTCTATATCCTTCTCTATCATGTGAAAGATGACGTTACGGCGAGTAAATTTATACGCAACGCGTCACGCTTCAAATCTGCGCCCCCTGGTGGAATGGCGACAGACTTTTGCACTTAAAAATCTCTATAGGTGACGTTTAAACATTTCTGCAGGTTACCAGCTTAGAGTTACAGAGAAACTGATAGAATTATTGCTCTCACTCTCCCGATCGCGGCGGTACCTCCCATGCGTGGTTTGATCACTGTTTACATATGTGGGCGTGACTACTTACGTATGTGTTCACTGCTTCGTGTGAGCGGGGCGGGGCAGGGCAGGGCGGGGCGGGCGTAGCTTTACAGGTTATTTTTGTTTTTTTATTTATTTGACTTTTTCGTTTTTAGTTTTTGGGGGGGGGGGGGGGGGGCTCACATCTCACATTTACACTAAAATCCAATAAAACATTTTTTTTAAGTCTTTTTTTTTCTTCTTCAATAAAATGAATTGTCCCTTTGAAGGCCGGAGGGGGGAAGTGGCGCTTGACGTCGCTCCGGTCCTCCAAGGGCATAGAGATGAGTGGGGGAGGGGCCGTTATTCCTTCACTCGACTTCCTGCCCATCCATCCCGGTGACCGGATCACTTCTGCTGCTTCCAACGGCTTCACCCCGCCCCCTCTGTCTCCTGACTGGCTCACTGGCTGAGATTGGCAGCAGCAGGAGCCAATCAGGAATGCGAATCCCCAGGAGAGGAACGGCTCTTGTGGATCCAGAGGTGGTTCAGCAGGGCTGAACTGGGACAAACATTTGGCCCTGGACTTCATACAGACCGGCCCACTTTGAGATCCCAACCAACCCCAGGCCTTGGGACTCGGGGCTAATAATGGAATAATGGTCATTGGTAATACGGAGACCCAGAGCTTTTTGGGGGCCCACTCGGTGGGTGTATATGACCAGGTGAGGGGGTATATGACCAGGTAGGGGGGTATATGACCAGGTGAGGGGTTTATGACCAGGTGAGGGGGTATATGACCAGGTAGGGGGGTATATGACCAGGTGAGGGGATATATGACCAGGTAGGGGGGTATATGACCAGGTGAGGGGGTACATGAACAGGTAGGGGGGTATATGACCAGGTGAGGGGGTATATGAACAGGTAGGGGGGTATATGACCAGGTGAGGGGGTATATGAACAGGTAGGGGGGTATATGACCAGGTGAGGGGTTTATGACCAGGTGAGGGGGTATATGACCAGGTAGGGGGGTATATGACCAGGTGAGGGGGTATATGACCAGGTGGGGGGTATATGACCAGGTGAGGGGGTATATGACCAGGTAGGGGGGTATATGACCAGGTGGGGGGGTATATGACCAGGTAGGGGGGTATATGACCAGGTGAGGGGTTTATGACCAGGTGAGGGGGTATATGACCAGGTAGGGGGGTATATGACCAGGTGAGGGGATATATGACCAGGTAGGGGGGTATATGACCAGGTGAGGGGGTATATGAACAGGTAGGGGGGTATATGAGCAGGTGAGGGGGTATATGACCAGGTGGGGGGTATATGAGCAGGTGAAGGGGTATATATCTAGGTGAGGGGAGGGGACTCACTTTCTGAGCTTCTTGACCATAGAGCTCTGTAACCAGCTGCCTCCCAATGCCCTGACCCCATGATGGGCCTGATAGTACCCCTCTCTCCGGTCCCTCAGTCGGCAGCCAATCTCTGCACACAGAAGATGATCTCAGGATGGGAGGGGAAGAAGGATTAGTCTGCGAAGCTCCTCCAATCTATCTCCCGGCCGGAGGAACAACAGTCCTGTGGTGACAGTGCCAGGTAATAAGACTATCGGGCTCCTCCGATCTCCAGGATTACACTATGGAGGTCTTCCCTCTGAGGCTAAGCAAGGCGCGGCACCGGACCGGAGGAGATTGAGGAGGAGGAGGTGGGAGGAGTTTAGTACTGGGCCACCTCTGCTATGAATGCTGGGGCCTCGCTGTGATGTCACTGGTTGCTAGACGCCAGCTGGTAGGTGTTCCTAGAAACCAGTTAGTACAATGTAGCTGGTAGGGTGGCTGTATTGTCCCGGAATGAAGGTGCCCAGGACCCTGGACAGACATGCCAAATGGCACCCTAAAGCCGGCCCACTGAACCATCAGCCCACTGGGAAAGTCCAGGTAGTCCCGATGGGCAGTACATACCTGGGGCTCAGGTAAGTATTGGGGGTGGGGGGGCTGATGCACACAGAATGCATTAAGGTGACAAATCCTGAGACTTTACAACTCCTTTAACCCCCCTGACGGTATTCCCGAGTCTGGCTCGGGGTGGAATTTTTATACCAAAAGCCGTATCCCCGAGCCAGACTCGGGACTGCAGCGCTGGATCCAGGAGGAGGTTTACTCACCTTCTCCCTTGGATCCAGCGTTGTCTCCCCGCTGTACGAGAGAGCCGTGTCTCGCTCGATGCATCACATCGCCGATCTCCGTTCCCTGCGAGCATTGCGACGCACGGGGACGGAGATTGGCGCCAAATTCAAAAAGTGAAACAAACAGTAAACATACAGTATAATGTAATCTTACAGATTACATTGCTGTATGTAAATATTTCCCCTCCCCTTTGTCCCTAGTGGTCTGCCCAGTGTCCTGCATGCAGTTTTATGTAATAAAAACTGTTCTTTATGCCTGGAAACTGGAGATTGTCCATAGCAACCAAAACTGTCCTTTTACATCAAAAATGGTTTTAGACCAGCTAGAAAACAGCGATAATAAATTGGAATCACTCGCAGAATTGAGCGATAGCGATTTGTGGGGAGATCCGTCATCAAATACTGAAAAGTAATGACAGTGACAATTCTGCAACTGAGCAAATTTCAGTGTTTTTGATGTGATTACATTATTGAATAATTTTTATTATTGTTATATTATTATTTGGTACAATTTTTTATAATTATTTATTATATTATAATTTATGATTTCATTTTTCAAACTTTATCATACCCGGGATGTCTGCTAGGGTCTGGTTTGGACAGATTTAAGTGAGTTATTCCTAAGAATTACAGGACTACAATATAAAACGCCAAATTTTCATGCAAAATAATGGTACCGCTTTTAGCACCTAAAATCCGAAATAATCGTACTGCCAGGGAGGTTAAGGGGGAATGCCATGCAATCTGGCAGCCCAGGAAAGGGGGGAAACAATTGCGTTTGAAAAACTGATGTGCAAATACCGCGTGACCTAAGAAATTGCAACGACCGCCATTTTATTGTCTAGAGTCTCTGCTAAAAGAAAAAATATATAATATTTGGGGGTTCTAAGTACATTTCTAGCAACTAAACTTGTAAACACAGAGTGTCGGAAGGAGGCGTGGTCTTAAAGGGGGCGTGGTCTTAAAGGGGGCTTCCTGAACACATCCCAGCCCTGATGTAAGAAGTCATCTGGAATTTTGGGAGGAGTTATGCAATTATCAAAATTCCTTGATTGGTGGGTGCCAGTGTGGAGGAGGGGCTGTTCCTAGGCAGAGGCTGTAGTTGCATGCCTGACTGCCCACATGTGATGTTGAGCCTCTACGATTGAAGGAACTGAAATCCAATGAATGAAAGGGGCGGATCAGGGACAGGAAAGAGCTAGATGGTGCTAGACGTTCTCCATCCAGGAAATGGGGCGGGGCTCTTTCTGATTTGCTGAAGCTCTCAAAGCACATTGTGAGAAGCTCACAGTGTGCAGTGAAATCAAAGGAAGCTGTTTCAGTCCAGGAGAGGAGTCGGTACAGCTGTGCAAGACTGAAGAGAAGGCCGGAGTTCCACTTTAATGTAAACTGGGTGGCCTTTCTAATTTTAGGACATCGGCAGGGGATGCTGGAGAGATCTGTGAGCTCCCTGATTGGACGGCAGATCGGAATTCTTTCTCCTCGATTTCTATATCTGGATCTGGAGCCTCCACATGGAACCTTCCACAGTCCCTGGCTTGTGTCTCCGGTGATGGGTCGGAGGTCCCTCGTCTCCGCTGGAAGACGGTTGCACCTTGCTGCAGATTTAGAAAGGGGAAAAAACGTCGTCATAATGGAAAATAAGACAAATAAACACTGAGATTTCTGTCAAGATTCCCATCTATAAATAGAGCTGGAAGGGAAGCGAAGGTTTGGTTTGGCATTCAGGATATTAATGCTGAGAGCGATGCCAACGTCCAACGTTATCAGGAGGACGGGGAGGTATGACACCACCAAGAAGACAGAGCCGTGATTGGAGGAGATTGGAGGGGGGAGCTGGACATATCCTACATTTATAAACAATAACAATGAGAGCTTCTGTATAATTAGTTCTACGACACCGAGAGTCTATGATGTCATAAAACTGACTAGTGCTTGTGATGTCACTGGTCTCTAGTGATTGGATAGGCTGTGTTCTCATGAATATGAAGGGTCTCTGTGATGTCACTGGTCTCTAGAGATTGGATAGGCTGTGTTCTCATGAATATGAAGGGTCTCTGTGATGTCACTGGTCTCTAGAGATTGGATAGGCTGTGTTCTCATGAATATGAAGGGTCTCGGTGATGTCACTGGTCTCTAGTGATTGGATAGGCTGTGTTCTCATGAATATGAAGGGTCTCTGTGATGTCACTGGTCTCTAGTGATGTATAGGCTGTGTTCTCAGGAATATGAAGGGTCTCAGTGATGTCACTGGTCTCTAGTGATTGGATAGGCTGTGTTCTCATGAATATGAAGGGTCTCGGTGATGTCACTGGTCTCTAGTGATTCAAATAGGCTGTGTTCTCATGAATATGAAGGGTCTCTGTGATGTCACTGGTCTCTAGTGATTGGATAAGCTGTGTTCTCATGAATATGAAGGGCCTCGGTGATGTCACTGGTCTCCAGTGATTGGATAGACTGTGTTCTCATGAATATGAAGGGTCCCAGTGATGTCACTGGTCTCTAGTGATTGGATAGGCTGTGTTCTCATGAATATGAAGGGTCTCGGTGATGTCACTGGTCTCTAGTGATTGGATAGGCTGTGTTCTCATGAATATGAAGGGTCTCGGTGATGTCACTGGTCTCTAGTGATTGGATAGGCTGTGTTCTCATGAATATGAAGGGTCTCGGTGATGTCACTGGTCTCTAGTGATTGGATAGGCTGTGTTCTCATGAATATGAAGGGTCTCGGTGATGTCACTGGTCTCTAGTGATTGGATAGGCTGTGTTCTCATGAATATGAAGGGTCTCGGTGATGTCACTGGTCTCTAGTGATGGATAGGCTGTGTTCTCATGAATATGAAGGGTCTCGTGATGTCACTGGTCTCTAGTGATTGGATAGGTTGTGTTCTCATGAATATGAAGGGTCTCGGTGATGTCACTGGTCTCTAGTTATTGGATAGGCTGTGTTCTCATGAATATGAAGGGTCTCGGTGATGTCACTGGTCTCTAGTGATTGGATAGGCTGTGTTCCCATGAATATGAAGGGTCTCGGTGATGTCACTGGTCTCTAGTGATCGGATAGGCTGTGTTCTCATGAATATGTAGGGTCTTGATGATGTCACTGGTCTCTATGGAAGTCAATGACTACATTCTCATAATTAGGGAAAAAACAGCCATATTTCTTATCCTAAGAACCCCAGTGCTTTGTGGGTTTCACCTGCTCTGATATTTTATAAAAGCGTATTTATAAAGAAAATAATATTTGTGATTTTCTACCCCATTTAGTGTTCTTTAGGACAATACCAGCGCCGCGTTGATTTCACACATGGAATTTGGTTCCCAGGGTCTGGCCAGGCTGGTTGTGATGAGGTTAAAGGGCTTCCCAATATCGCCCTCACAGTAGTAGAGGAGTGAAGTCAGTTTGTGTAATGTAGGTGGGATGGTCTGTTTTTGGGGAGGGTAATTGCTCCAATTCAGAGATTCCCAGACAAGGGGTCAGGACTCTTGTGGGAAAAACTCTGAGATTTCCGTACTCCAGTCACTTCTGTCAGGGTGATAAAAATAGGGGAAAACGATCGGGATGGCGAGAAAGGAGGCAGGGAAAAGCTGGGATTTATTCTTATTTAATATTTGTTGATCGTCATTAAATAAATAAACGATATTCCCGGATGATGAAAGGATGAAATGTATGTTTAATTCCAGTATTATAGCTCTCTCCTTCCTCTTCATACTATTAATGTAATGAATGATGGAGACCTGGAAATGGAGTCTTTGGTCGCAGATTTACCGATAACGCGACATTCAATATGACAAAAAATAGAAACTTGCTGAATGAAATCTGGGGGGGAAAAGGGATTTTATGTTATTTTTCTTTTGCAGAACAGGCGGGAGCCTGAGAATGATGGTAAAGTGTAAAGTAAATGGCGGTAATCACGAAGCAATCTGATTGGATGATAAAAGATAATACCGCTCTGTATATTCCAAAATACGTTCAATGTTCTTCGTCTCTACCTCTCTGCCCTTCCCCCAACTCTCCCTCTCACTTTCTGTCATTCCTTCCTTCTCTCTCCATCTTTCCTTTCTTCCTTCCTTCTCTGTCTCCATCTCTCTCTCTTAATCATTCTTTCCTTTCTTCATTTCTTTCTTTCTTCCCGCTTCTCTCATCTTCCTTCCTTCTCTCTTTCATTTCTTCTTTCCCTGTCTTTCTGTCCCTCCCTCTATCTGTCCCAATCATTCTTCCCTTCTTTCTTCATTCCTTCTCTCTCTCTCCGTCTTTCTCTCCTTGCTTCCTTCCTTTTCTCTTTCTAGCCATCTGTCTCTCTCTATATTTTTATCCCCCCTCTCTCTATACTTCTATCCCCCCTCCCCCCCTTTAATCTCCAATTATCTCTCTCCATCTCTTTCTGTGTATCTTTCTTTCCTTCTCTCTCTCATCTTCCTTCCTTCTCTCTTGCCCTTGATTTTCATTTTCTCTCAATTTGTCTTTCTTTCTGCCCTTCCTTCTCTTTTTCCATCTCCCTCTCTTCATGTCTCTCTCTCTTTCTCTCCATTGCTCTTTCTGCACATCCTTCCTTCTCTCTCTTCATCTTTCTCTCCTTTCTTCCATCCTTCCTTCCTTCTCTCTCTTCATCTTTCTCTCCTTTCTTCCATCCTTCCTTCCTTCTCTCTCTCTCTTCTTCCTTTCTTTTCTCTCTCTCTTCTTCCTTCCTTCTCTCTCTTCATCTTTCTCTCCTTTTTTCCATCCTTCCTTCTCTCTCTCTCTTCTTCCTTTCTTTTCTCTCTCTCTCTCTTCTTTCTTCCCCCCCCCCCCCTCAATATTTTAGTATTTTACATTATATCTTCCCAAACACAGGACATGTTCAGAATGTCAGGTACATGTCAGCATCACACAGCAGACCCCTCCAGTTTCTTGACTTGGCTTTTCCTACCAGGGGATCCACATCAGCAAAGTTGCCTCTCCCTGCAGATCGGCAAACCTGAGCTCTGACTCAGTAGTGTTGGACCTCTGCTGAGAGACCACTGCTTCCACACAAAGAGCAAGTGTCCTTCTCTGCAGCATGCTGGCAGGGGACAGGCCTTTCTACTATTTTAATTTGAAGTTCACTTGTGTTTTAATAAAACCTCAGCGGCCCTGTCTCGGATGGTAACTAAAGCCGTCGGCTGGGAAGGGCCCTCACGTATGATCGCAGTCTGTGGAGGTTGCAGAGAGCCATAGACACGGGACGGATTCCTGAGAAGATGGTGATTGGCCCAGAGGGAAGCCTGACTTGTAATGTGACACGTTACAGGAAAATGCGGCATCTTCCCACACTAATCTCCCTACAGACAGGGGTCAGAGGGGGCCATGAATCCTGCCTTATCAGGGGGAGGAGATACCCCGAGGTGTGTGAGTGACCACACTTTATCTTCCGCCCTGTCCCACAGGAGCTGACAATCAGGCTACTGCCACAAAGAAAAAACTCTATTTATACATTGGGGGGAAATGCTGTTTGTCTCCCCTGAGGATTGTGTAAGTTTTGCCCACTTACATAGAAATGAAGGTCTATAATTGTTATCAGAGGTGAATTTTATATGATGGAGACAGAAGATCAACCAAAATCCAGAAATCACACAATACAAATGTTATAAATGGAGTAAAATAAGTATTTGATCCCCAACCAACCAACAATAACCCTCCCCCCACAGACTGGCTCCAGTAGGTGCTCATGTGGTGCACAGATCAGTCCTGTCAATGTAAGAAGGTTCTCCTAACGACATCTAATTATGTGTATAGAAGACGCCTGTCCACAGAATCTCTTCCCTCCAATCCTCACCATCATGGGGAAGAGCAAAGATCTGTCAGAGGAGGTCGGGGAGAAGATTGGAGACCTGCACAAGGCTGGAATGGGCTACAAGACCATCAGCAAGGAGCTTGGTGAGAGGAGACGAGTGCCGGAGAGATTATTCACAAATGGAAGAAATACAAAATAACCATCAATGGTCCTCAGTCTGGAGCTCCATGGAAGATTTCTCCTCATGGGGTGAGGATGGACATGAGAAAAGTGAGAGATCAGCCCAGAACTACATAGGAGGAGCTTGTGAAGGAGCTCAAGGCAGTTGGGACCACCAACCATTGGTAACACAATACACCACCATGGACTGAAATCCTGCAGCCCCCGCAAGGTCCTCCTCCTCAGGAAGACACATGTACAGGTCCTCCTCCTCAGAAAGACACATGTACAGGTCCCCCTCCTCTGGAAGACACGTGTACAGGTCCCCCTCCTCAGGAAGACACGTGTACAGGTCCCCCTCCTCAGGAAGACACATGGACAGGTCCTCCTCCTCAGGAAGACACATGGACAGGTCCTCCTCCTCGGGAAGACACATGTACAGGTCCCCCTCCTCAGGAAGACACGTGTACAGGTCCCCCTCCTCAGGAAGACACATGGACAGGTCCTCCTCCTCGGGAAGACACATGTACAGGTCCTCCTCCTCAGAAAGACACATGGACAGGTCCTCCTCCTCAGTAAGACACATGTACAGGTCCTCCTCCTCAGAAAGACACATGGACAGGTCCTCCTCCTCAGTAAGACACATGGACAGGTCCCCCTCCTCAGGAAGACACATGTACAGGTCCTCCTCCTCAGGAAGACACATGTACAGGTCCTCCTCCTCAGGAAGACACATGGACAGGTCCTCCTCCTCTGGAAGACACGTGTACAGGTCCCCCTCCTCAGGAAGACACGTGTACAGGTCCCCCTCCTCAGGAAGACACATGGACAGGTCCTCCTCCTCGGGAAGACACATGTACAGGTCCTCCTCCTCAGAAAGACACATGGACAGGTCCTCCTCCTCAGTAAGACACATGTACAGGTCCTCCTCCTCAGAAAGACACATGGACAGGTCCTCCTCCTCAGTAAGACACATGGACAGGTCCCCCTCCTCAGGAAGACACATGTACAGGTCCCCCTCCTCAGGAAGAGACATGTACAGGTCCCCCTCCTCAGGAAGACACATGTACAGGTCCTCCTCCTCAGGAAGACACATGTACAGGTCCCCTCCTCAGGAAGACACATGTACAGGTCCCCCTCCTCAGGAAGACACATGTACAGGTCCTCCTCCTCAGGAAGACACATGTACAGGTCCCCTCCTCAGGAAGACACATGTACAGGTCCCCCTCCTCAGGAAGACACATGTACAGGTCCCCCTCCTCAGGAAGAGACATGTACGGGTCCCCCTCCTCAGGAAGACACATGTACAGGTCCTCCTCCTCAGGAAGACACATGTACAGGTCCCCTCCTCAGGAAGACACATGTACAGGTCCCCTCCTCAGGAAGACACATGTACAGGTCCTCCTCCTCAGGAAGACACATGGACAGGTCCCCCTCCTCAGGAAGACACATGTACAGGTCCCCCTCCTCAGGAAGAGACATGTACAGGTCCCCCTCCTCAGGAAGACACGTGTACAGGTCCTCCTCCTCAGGAAGACACGTGTACAGGTCCTCCTCCTCTGGAAGACACGTGTACAGGTCCCCCTCCTCAGGAAGACACGTGTACAGGTCCCCCTCCTCAGGAAGACACATGGACAGGTCCTCCTCCTCGGGAAGACACATGTACAGGTCCTCCTCCTCAGAAAGACACATGGACAGGTCCTCCTCCTCAGTAAGACACATGTACAGGTCCTCCTCCTCAGAAAGACACATGGACAGGTCCTCCTCCTCAGTAAGACACATGGACAGGTCCCCCTCCTCAGGAAGACACATGTACAGGTCCCCCTCCTCAGGAAGAGACATGTACAGGTCCCCCTCCTCAGGAAGACACATGTACAGGTCCTCCTCCTCAGGAAGACACATGTACAGGTCCCCTCCTCAGGAAGACACATGTACAGGTCCCCCTCCTCAGGAAGACACATGTACAGGTCCTCCTCCTCAGGAAGACACATGTACAGGTCCCCTCCTCAGGAAGACACATGTACGGGTCCCCCTCCTCAGGAAGACACATGTACAGGTCCCCCTCCTCAGGAAGAGACATGTACGGGTCCCCCTCCTCAGAAAGACACATGTACAGGTCCTCCTCCTCAGGAAGACACATGTACAGGTCCCCTCCTCAGGAAGACACATGTACAGGTCCCCTCCTCAGGAAGACACATGTACAGGTCCTCCTCCTCAGGAAGACACATGTACAGGTCCCCTCCTCAGGAAGACACATGTACAGGTCCTCCTCCTCAGAAAGACACATGTACAGGTCCCCCTCCTCAGGAAGACACATGTACAGGTCCCCCTCCTCAGGATGACACATGTACAGGTCCTCCCCCTCAGGAAGACACATGTACAGGTCCCCCTCCTCAGGATGACACATGTACAGGTCCTCCCCCTCAGGAAGACACATGTACAGGTCCTCCTCCTCAGGAAGACACATGGACAGGTCCCCCTCCTCAGGAAGACACATGTACAGGTCCCCCTCCTCAGGAAGACACATGTACAGGTCCCCCTCCTCAGGAAGACACATGTACAGGTCCCCCTCCTCAGGATGACACATGTACAGGTCCTCCCCCTCAGGAAGACACATGTACAGGTCCTCCTCCTCAGGAAGACACATGGACAGGTCCCCCTCCTCAGGAAGACACATGTACAGGTCCCCCTCCTCAGGAAGACACATGTACAGGTCCCCCTCCTCAGGAAGACACATGTACAGGAACGTCTGAAGTTTACCAATGAACATCTAAATGACTCAGAGAAGAATTGGGAGAAAGTTCTGTGGTCAGATGAGACCAAATTTCAACTCTTTGGCATTAACTCGACTCGCCGTGTTTGGAGGAAGGAAAATGGTGACTATGACCCTAAGAACACCATCCCTACAGTCACACATGGAGGTGGGAACATGAACACCATCCCTACAGTCACACGGAGGTGGGCACATGAACACCATCCCTACAGTCACACACGGAGGTGGGAACATGAACACCATTCCTACAGTCACACACGGAGGTGAGAACATGAACACCATCCCTACAGTCACACACGGAGGTGGGAACATGAACACCATCCCTACAGTCACACACGGAGGTGGGAACATGAACACCATTCCTACAGTCACACACGGAGGTGGGAACATGAACACCATTCCTACAGTCACACACGGAGGTGGGAACATGAACACCATCCCTACAGTCACACACGGAGGTGGGCACATGAACACCATCCCTACAGTCACACACGGAGGTGGGCACATGAACACCATCCCTACAGTCACACACGGAGGTGGGAACATGAACACCATTCCTACAGTCACACACGGAGGTGGAAACATGGACACCATCCCTACAGTCACACACGGAGGTGGGAACATGAACACCATCCCTACAGTCACACACGGAGGTGAGAACATGAACACCATCCCTGCAGTCACACACGGAGGTGGGAACATGAACACCATCCCTACAGTCACACACGGAGGTGGGAACATGAACACCATCCCTACAGTCACACACGGAGGGGGGAACATGAACACCATCCCTACAGTCACACACTGAGGTGGATGCTTTGGGGCTGTATCTCTGATAAAGGTACAGGCCGACTTTGCCCCATTGAGGGGCCAATGGACGGGGCCATGTATTGTAAGATCTTGGAGGAGAACCTTCTTCCCTCATCCAGAACACTGAAGATGGGTCATGGATGGGTCTTCCAGCATGACAATGACCCAAAACATACTGGCAAGGCAACGAAGGAGTGGTTCAAGAAGAAGCACATTAGGGTCATGGAGTGGCCTATCCAGTCTCCAGACCTTAATCCTATAGAAAATGTATGGAGGAGCTGAAACTTCGAGTTGACAAGAAACCTTCAGGATTTAGAGAAGATCTGTAGAGAAGAGAGGAGAAAATCCCTCCTGAGATGTGGAAACCTCATCACCACCTACAAGAAACGTCTGACCTCTGTGATCACCAACAAGGGTTTCTCCACCAACTACTAAGGGGATCAAATACTTATTTTACTCACTGAACTGCAACTCCATTTATAACATTTGTATTGTGTGTGTTTTCTGGATTTTTGGTTGATATTCTGTCTCCATCATATAAAATAAACCTCTGATAAGAATTATAGACCCTTCATTTCTATGTAAGTGGGCAAACTTTTTGTTCAAGTATCGTTGAATTCTTCTCCTTAAAAACAACTTGGAGAGCAGCCTGTATTTCTCCTGAGGTTACCTGTGGGGGAGTTTCTTTGTGTCCTGAGCAATTCTTCCACCAGTTGTGGCTACAATCTTTCTTGATCTACCTGACCTTAGCTTGATATCAATAGAGCCACGGAATTTTCCACTTCTTCATAAGGGAGTAAACAGAACTGACTGACATATTCAAGGCTTTGGATATATTTTTATATCCTTTTCCATCCTTGTAAAGATTCATTACCTTGTTACGCAGGTCTTTTGACTGTTCTTTTCTCCCACCTCATAGCTCAGTGTCTGGCCTGCTTAGTGCATCCATGTGAGAGCTAACAAACGCATTTTTATACACAGACACTAATTGTGATTTAAAAAGACACAAAAATGGGAAATGAACCTTTAATTGCCATTTTACCCCCCGTGTGTGTGCCGCCTTCTGTGTCTGTACCAAGGCCAAGCATTCCGGGGTATGTAAACTTTTTATCAGGGCCATTTGGGTGATTTCTGTTATTATGATTTAAAAAGATCCAAAAAACAATGTGATAATAAATGGCTTCATGTGATCGCTATCCTCAAATAAAAGACTATTCACTATTAATGCCAAAATGTCACAATTTCTGCCGGGGTGTGCAAACTTTTGAGCAGGACTGTATATATAACGGTGTATACGGATTGGCTGCAGGAAAAGAGAAGACAAAACACAGGACAGATCCTCCCATTGGTCGGGATTATAATCAATCAGATCACAGGGTGACGTCACTGCTGCATGTGTGAGCGACATAACAGCACAGCGCGCCGCCGCCGTCCCCGCGGGAGAAGTGCGTCATTCCCGGGGGAACATGCGGGATATTTTTAGCACGCGTGTTTTAAGCCTGAGCTAAACAAAGATCTAAGTTTAAACTCTTTGCCTTCCCGATCTAACCCCCCCCCAATCCCCCTCCCCGCCCTCCCAATTAGCTCCTCCCCCACTCCCCTTCCCCCGCTTTCCCGTTCCACTCCCCCCCCTCCCCCTCCCCCTGCCTTTCCGATCCGTGCAAAATCCGCAGATTAAAACAAAGGAAATCAAAATAGAAAGAGAAGGATTCATGGAAAACGTTGGAGCTCCGCCTCCCAGACCTGACTGTGATGTCATCACTTGTGTATACAGAACAGATACCGAGAATTACATACAGGACAAGAAAAGTAGTACTGTGCAGAGTCCATACATACAGAATAAGGACAGATACCGAGAATTACACCCGACATACAGGACAAGAGAAGTAGTACTGTGCAGAGTCCATACATACAGAATAAGAACAGATACCGAGAATTACACCCGACATACAGGACAAGAGAAGTGGTACTGTGCAGAGTCCATACATACAGAATAAGAAGAGATACCGAGAATTACACCCGACATACAGGACAAGAGAAGTGGTACTGTGCAGAGTCCATACATACAGAATAAGGAGAGATACCGAGAATTACACCCGACATACAGGACAAGAGAAGTGGTACTGTGCAGAGTCCATACATACAGAATAAGAAGAGATACCGAGAATTACACCCGATATACAGGACAAGAGAAGTGGTACTGTGCAGAGTCCATACATACAGAATAAGAAGAGATACCGAGAATTACACCCGACATACAGGACAAGAGAAGTGGTACTGTGCAGAGTCCATATATACAGATAGTTCTATTGTTGTGCCTAAAGTTATGAAACAAAAGTATATGGTATCCTCATCCTTATATAATGACTACAAAGAAAGTTTTGAGAGAAAAAAAGGGATTTACATGGAACATCACAACCATGGTTTCCCTTAGGATCACCCAGCAAAGTAACGGACTGTCTTGATACCAATATTATAAAAAATACAAATGTTTATTATTATATATAAAAAGTTTTTTTTAGAAAATAAAGAGAAAAATTGTGTAGACATAAAATTTCAATGGTTGCACAATGTAGCTATAACATAGACAAAAAGAGATATTCTAACGATATTGGGTGTCCAATTCGGTCTTTGGTTTCTACTAGTTTCGCGACTTTACTGTCGCTTCTTCAGGAGACCTTGTTTGTCTGAAATCGAAGTTTATAACAGTTTATTTAACAGAATTAGCATAGTTCAACATATTTGATGTATTATTTTACAAGACCCTAAACAAAAGGGAGGGTAGAAAACGAAGTGTGCAGCTCACCACCACAAAGGCATCAAGTCACAAAGCATTTGGAGTTCGGGTGGTCCTAACCAGCCAGGCTTTAACCACCCTTTGGGGCGGACACGGGAGGTTCAGAGTCAGCTATAAAACAATAGTCAGAGAATCTGAGTGGTAAATATATCTAATTAAGGAGCATATCATTTATATCTCACTATGGGTATAACATAAACATACCGATATAACCAGATGCTTTTTAAATAATGCAGCATGGAAAAATGCATCAACTCATCAACGCTGGGGTCCAGATAAGGATATTAGACATGCCCAGGACGGTGTGGTAATGGGTCTGGTGCACAGTAGGGAGTGCGCCCATAGAGAGTACAGCGAGGGGTCCAAATCTTTGCCAGATGCACAATAGGTATTTATATGTGCAAAGTTAACCTAATAAAGATATGCATAGATATAGATCAGAAAAATATATATATATATTGGGTAGCCAGCATAGGGGACGTTTGGGAAGGGAAGCACTTACCGGTAGGCGGAATCCCCCCCACATACAAACACGACCGCTCTTAGCCTGGAGGTCCTTCGTCCTCCGTTCCGCTGCTGTGAATATGCGCCATATTGGCGCACCTTTAACCTCCGGCCCGACGACGTCAAAAGCCCGACGCAGACGCCGAGCTATGACGTCGTCGGGTCCGCCGCTCCTACTGCGCATGCGCGAAAACGTCGCGACGCACATCAGCTTGAGTCACCATGGAAACCCATGGTGACTCATTGCTACAGCGGACCTGATGCCGCCCACAAATGAGAGGCTTACAGGGCCGCCGGAGAGGCGCGTGCCCGCCCCTGGGAGTCTCCTCCCATACTCCAATCTAAGCACCATGGCGATGTCAGAGTGCCTGGTAACAAAAAGCCTGTGTAGTGTCTCACACCTCGCTTAACTTTACAAACATCAATACATGCAAAAGGGTAAACAAGAATAAATAAAATATTAAATCATTTAATTTGGCAACATTTATTCACAGGTATTTTAATCTATAGTTCTCACCATACGTGGCGCTTATCTAGAAGAAAAAGCAAAACAAGAAACAAATAAAAATAAGTTAGGGTACTAAGTCAGAGACGGACTACTGTCCACAGAATATACTGTTTGCTAGTACCTAGAAATCGCAGTGGCATCAAAAAAAACCGAGAAATTGGGCTCACACGGTACCAGATAGCATGGGGACAGAGGGATGAAGAAGGGAGGAAGAAAAGGGGGAGAGAAATTGGTTCATGTTTGCCGTAAAGGACATATATATAAAAAAACACACAAGAGGCTGTTTCACTTAAGGAAATATTTGTATGTTTTTGTTTCGTTCAAGCCAGGTGGGACCAGGGCATCTAAACGTTCTATCCATAGGGTTTCTCGTTTTAAAATTTCCCTATCCCAGTCGCCACCGCGGGTGTCCTCATAAACTACCTCAAGGACAAAAAATTTAACTACTTGTGGCTGGTACCGGTGGTGAATACCTATATGGCGGCCGACTGCCGTCAGTTTGCCGCCCGAAGAATAGTAAAGATGGTCACCAATACGTTGGCGGAGCTCTCTAATGGTTTTGCCTACGTAAAATGCCCCGCAGGCACAAACCATTAGGTAGACAACGCCTTTCGTGTCGCAGCTGGCATAGAATGATGGAATAAAAATTTCTCCACTTGGGAGATTATATGTTGTTCCCTCCCATATCCAGGGACAGCGTGGACAGCCACCACAAGGGTGGGTGCCACGTGGATCCCGCCGATTTGGTGCGGAGATTTGATAGTGGCTTCTGGTGAGTTTGTTCCCAAGGGTAGCTGCCCTCTTGAAAACCAATTCCGGGGTTTGTCTAACATATTTACTTAGAGTATGATGATCCGTTAAAAAATGCCAGTGTTGCGATAAGATGTTTCTAAGTGTATTCTGATGTGTAGAATATTTGGTGATGATCTTAACTGTAGAAGGGTGGACTGGTCTGGGGGGGCCATAAAGTAAAGATTCTCGTGTGCGTCCGTACGCTTTGTTAAATGCTTTCCTTAAATTGGATCGTGGATAGCCTCTATTGAGGAGACGCTCCTGTAAACCCCTGGCTTGAACCAAAAAGTCATGATCTGTGGTACAATTTCTTCTTATCCGAATGTATTGGGCATATGGTATGCTGCGTATTAGAGGGCGGGGGTGTGAGCTTTTAGCATGTAGTAAAGTATTGCCAGATGATGGCTTGCGATAAAGGTCAGTCATTAATTTTCCAGAATTATCCTTAGTGATATTGAGATCCAAAAAGGCAATCTTAGTTAAATGATATGTGTAAGTAAATGTTAAGTTAAATGTATTTAAATTCAATGTTTTGACAAAATCTTCCAGTGCCTGGACAGTCCCTGTCCAGACAATTAGAAGATCATCTATGAATCTATACCAAAGGAGAACACAATCAAGGTAGATTTGTAAAGATTCATCAGAGAATACTGACCGCTCCCAGCCCCCCAGAAATAAATTTGCATAGGAAGGTGCGCAGGCTGTCCCCATCGCCACACCTTGAATTTGTAAATAAATTTGATCCATAAATGTAAAAAAGTTCTTACTAAGGATGAAATCTAAAAGATGTAGTATAAAGTCATTTAGAGGCCAAGTGGTATGGTCTTGTTTTTTGAGGAAAGTGCTGGCCATCCGGACGCCCTGCCCGTGGGGGATGCTGGAGTATAAAGCCTCCACATCTATTGCCACGAGGAGGGCGTCCGGAGGGACTTGCACGTCCTCAAGGTGTCGCAAAAGATCGCTTGTATCTTTTATATATGAAGGTAGGCTTGTAACATGGGGAATCAAGTACGAATCGACTAACCTGCTTGCGTTCTCTGTTAGGGAACCCATCCCCGAGACTATTGGGCGCCCTGGGGGATTGTTCTTATCCTTGTGTATTTTTGGAAGCGCGTAAAATGTAGGCATACGAGGTTTAGCTGTGTTTATAAATCTAAGGGTTTCAACATCTATCAGACCTTGTTCATATGCCCTTGTAACCAGGGACCTAAACTCAGTTGTAAAGGTCTCAACCATTGAATGGTTGATTGGAATGTACCATGCCCGGTTACAAAGGATTTTTAAGCACATTGATTGATATTGCTGATGAGTCATTATGACTAGATTGCCCCCTTTGTCTGATTTCTTAATGATCATATCGGGTTTTTTCTGTAATCTACGTAATGCCTGTTTCTGTTTATAGTTTAAATTGGATTGAGTGTCAGGCCAATCCTGTTTTTTTAAAGATTTAATTACTGCAGTCAAAAAGGCCCAAATCGTAGGGCATGTCATGAGGTCAGGGAATGCTCGTGAACTAAGTTTAAAAATGTTTTTTTGTGGTTGGATACTATCTGTTATGGATTGGGGCGTGGGTGCAGGGGTTGATGGAGCCTCTAAAGTTGTTTCATCCTCAACCTGCCCCTCGTCGTATAGTAACATAAGGTCACGTAGGGCTTTGAATTCTTGCATAGAGTAATGCTTTGTTCTTTCAGCCAGTTCTTTCTCTAAATTTAGGTTATGTCTATCCTTATCATACATAAATTTGTAGGTTAAATTCCGAGCGAAAAGATATATATCTTTAATAGTTTCATAGACGTTTATAGGTTCCGAAGGACTGAAGCCAAGACCCAGCTGGAGAACTGTTTCTTCATCCTGGGTCAAGGAATAGGGAGTAAGATTAACAATATTTAAGTTCTCAGTATCTGCCTGGGAATTAGTTTTGGAATAATTTACACCT
Organism: Lithobates pipiens; assembly: GCF_037356315.1. Lineage (NCBI taxonomy): Eukaryota > Metazoa > Chordata > Amphibia > Anura > Ranidae > Lithobates > Lithobates pipiens. Next base: position 575,769 of record NW_027507789.1, read on the forward strand.
AATGTGGTAAGGGGGTCTTTAGCATGTATGCATCTAGACTCCCTCGCCGGTGTGAATCGGGTGTGGCCAGCGGAAAAAAACCACTAGGGTTTGGGAGTGAGGCCTGTGTATTGGTGTGCAATATATTGCACACCAATACACAGGCCTCACTCCCAAACCCTAGTGGTTTTTTTCCGCTGGCCACACCCGATTCACACCGGCGAGGGAGTCTAGATGCATACATGCTAAAGACCCCCTTACCACATTAGGTGTAAATTATTCCAAAACTAATTCCCAGGCAGATACTGAGAACTTAAATATTGTTAATCTTACTCCCTATTCCTTGACCCAGGATGAAGAAACAGTTCTCCAGCTGGGTCTTGGCTTCAGTCCTTCGGAACCTATAAACGTCTATGAAACTATTAAAGATATATATATCTTTTCGCTCGGAATTTAACCTACAAATTTATGTATGATAAGGATAGACATAACCTAAATTTAGAGAAAGAACTGGCTGAAAGAACAAAGCATTACTCTATGCAAGAATTCAAAGCCCTACGTGACCTTATGTTACTATACGACGAGGGGCAGGTTGAGGATGAAACAACTTTAGAGGCTCCATCAACCCCTGCACCCACGCCCCAATCCATAACAGATAGTATCCAACCACAAAAAAACATTTTTAAACTTAGTTCACGAGCATTCCCTGACCTCATGACATGCCCTACGATTTGGGCCTTTTTGACTGCAGTAATTAAATCTTTAAAAAAACAGGATTGGCCTGACACTCAATCCAATTTAAACTATAAACAGAAACAGGCATTACGTAGATTACAGAAAAAACCCGATATGATCATTAAGAAATCAGACAAAGGGGGCAATCTAGTCATAATGACTCATCAGCAATATCAATCAATGTGCTTAAAAATCCTTTGTAACCGGGCATGGTACATTCCAATCAACCATTCAATGGTTGAGACCTTTACAACTGAGTTTAGGTCCCTGGTTACAAGGGCATATGAACAAGGTCTGATAGATGTTGAAACCCTTAGATTTATAAACACAGCTAAACCTCGTATGCCTACATTTTACGCGCTTCCAAAAATACACAAGGATAAGAACAATCCCCCAGGGCGCCCAATAGTCTCGGGGATGGGTTCCCTAACAGAGAACGCAAGCAGGTTAGTCGATTCGTACTTGATTCCCCATGTTACAAGCCTACCTTCATATATAAAAGATACAAGCGATCTTTTGCGACACCTTGAGGACGTGCAAGTCCCTCCGGACGCCCTCCTCGTGGCAATAGATGTGGAGGCTTTATACTCCAGCATCCCCCACGGGCAGGGCGTCCGGATGGCCAGCACTTTCCTCAAAAAACAAGACCATACCACTTGGCCTCTAAATGACTTTATACTACATCTTTTAGATTTCATCCTTAGTAAGAACTTTTTTACATTTATGGATCAAATTTATTTACAAATTCAAGGTGTGGCGATGGGGACAGCCTGCGCACCTTCCTATGCAAATTTATTTCTGGGGGGCTGGGAGCGGTCAGTATTCTCTGATGAATCTTTACAAATCTACCTTGATTGTGTTCTCCTTTGGTATAGATTCATAGATGATCTTCTAATTGTCTGGACAGGGACTGTCCAGGCACTGGAAGATTTTGTCAAAACATTGAATTTAAATACATTTAACTTAACATTTACTTACACATATCATTTAACTAAGATTGCCTTTTTGGATCTCAATATCACTAAGGATAATTCTGGAAAATTAATGACTGACCTTTATCGCAAGCCATCATCTGGCAATACTTTACTACATGCTAAAAGCTCACACCCCCGCCCTCTAATACGCAGCATACCATATGCCCAATACATTCGGATAAGAAGAAATTGTACCACAGATCATGACTTTTTGGTTCAAGCCAGGGGTTTACAGGAGCGTCTCCTCAATAGAGGCTATCCACGATCCAATTTAAGGAAAGCATTTAACAAAGCGTACGGACGCACACGAGAATCTTTACTTTATGGCCCCCCCAGACCAGTCCACCCTTCTACAGTTAAGATCATCACCAAATATTCTACACATCAGAATACACTTAGAAACATCTTATCGCAACACTGGCATTTTTTAACGGATCATCATACTCTAAGTAAATATGTTAGACAAACCCCGGAATTGGTTTTCAAGAGGGCAGCTACCCTTGGGAACAAACTCACCAGAAGCCACTATCAAATCTCCGCACCAAATCGGCGGGATCCACGTGGCACCCACCCTTGTGGTGGCTGTCCACGCTGTCCCTGGATATGGGAGGGAACAACATATAATCTCCCAAGTGGAGAAATTTTTATTCCATCATTCTATGCCAGCTGCGACACGAAAGGCGTTGTCTACCTAATGGTTTGTGCCTGCGGGGCATTTTACGTAGGCAAAACCATTAGAGAGCTCCGCCAACGTATTGGTGACCATCTTTACTATTCTTCGGGCGGCAAACTGACGGCAGTCGGCCGCCATATAGGTATTCACCACCGGTACCAGCCACAAGTAGTTAAATTTTTTGTCCTTGAGGTAGTTTATGAGGACACCCGCGGTGGCGACTGGGATAGGGAAATTTTAAAACGAGAAACCCTATGGATAGAACGTTTAGATGCCCTGGTCCCACCTGGCTTGAACGAAACAAAAACATACAAATATTTCCTTAAGTGAAACAGCCTCTTGTGTGTTTTTTTATATATATGTCCTTTACGGCAAACATGAACCAATTTCTCTCCCCCTTTTCTTCCTCCCTTCTTCATCCCTCTGTCCCCATGCTATCTGGTACCGTGTGAGCCCAATTTCTCGGTTTTTTTTGATGCCACTGCGATTTCTAGGTACTAGCAAACAGTATATTCTGTGGACAGTAGTCCGTCTCTGACTTAGTACCCTAACTTATTTTTATTTGTTTCTTGTTTTGCTTTTTCTTCTAGATAAGCGCCACGTATGGTGAGAACTATAGATTAAAATACCTGTGAATAAATGTTGCCAAATTAAATGATTTAATATTTTATTTATTCTTGTTTACCCTTTTGCATGTATTGATGTTTGTAAAGTTAAGCGAGGTGTGAGACACTACACAGGCTTTTTGTTACCAGGCACTCTGACATCGCCATGGTGCTTAGATTGGAGTATGGGAGGAGACTCCCAGGGGCGGGCACGCGCCTCTCCGGCGGCCCTGTAAGCCTCTCATTTGTGGGCGGCATCAGGTCCGCTGTAGCAATGAGTCACCATGGGTTTCCATGGTGACTCAAGCTGATGTGCGTCGCGACGTTTTCGCGCATGCGCAGTAGGAGCGGCGGACCCGACGACGTCATAGCTCGGCGTCTGCGTCGGGCTTTTGACGTCGTCGGGCCGGAGGTTAAAGGTGCGCCAATATGGCGCATATTCACAGCAGCGGAACGGAGGACGAAGGACCTCCAGGCTAAGAGCGGTCGTGTTTGTATGTGGGGGGGATTCCGCCTACCGGTAAGTGCTTCCCTTCCCAAACGTCCCCTATGCTGGCTACCCAATATATATATATATTTTTCTGATCTATATCTATGCATATCTTTATTAGGTTAACTTTGCACATATAAATACCTATTGTGCATCTGGCAAAGATTTGGACCCCTCGCTGTACTCTCTATGGGCGCACTCCCTACTGTGCACCAGACCCATTACCACACCGTCCTGGGCATGTCTAATATCCTTATCTGGACCCCAGCGTTGATGAGTTGATGCATTTTTCCATGCTGCATTATTTAAAAAGCATCTGGTTATATCGGTATGTTTATGTTATACCCATAGTGAGATATAAATGATATGCTCCTTAATTAGATATATTTACCACTCAGATTCTCTGACTATTGTTTTATAGCTGACTCTGAACCTCCCGTGTCCGCCCCAAAGGGTGGTTAAAGCCTGGCTGGTTAGGACCACCCGAACTCCAAATGCTTTGTGACTTGATGCCTTTGTGGTGGTGAGCTGCACACTTCGTTTTCTACCCTCCCTTTTGTTTAGGGTCTTGTAAAATAATACATCAAATATGTTGAACTATGCTAATTCTGTTAAATAAACTGTTATAAACTTCGATTTCAGACAAACAAGGTCTCCTGAAGAAGCGACAGTAAAGTCGCGAAACTAGTAGAAACCAAAGACCGAATTGGACACCCAATATCGTTAGAATATCTCTTTTTGTCTATGTTATAGCTACATTGTGCAACCATTGAAATTTTATGTCTACACAATTTTTCTCTTTATTTTCTAAAAAAAACTTTTTATATATAATAATAAACATTTGTATTTTTTATAATATTGGTATCAAGACAGTCCGTTACTTTGCTGGGTGATCCTAAGGGAAACCATGGTTGTGATGTTCCATGTAAATCCCTTTTTTTCTCTCAAAACTTTCCATATATACAGAATAAGAACAGATACCGAGAATTACACCCGACATACAGGACAAGAGAAGTGGTACTGTGCAGAGTCCATATATACAGAATAAGAACAGATACCGAGAATTACACCCAGCATACAGGACAAGAGAAGTAGTACTGTGCAGAGTCCATATATACAGAATAAGAAGAGATACCGAGAATTACACCCGACATACAGGACAAGAGAAGTGGTACTGTGCAGAGTCCATACATACAGAATAAGAACAGATACCGAGAATTACACCCAGCATACAGGACAAGAGAAGTGGTACTGTGCAGAGTCCATATATACAGAATAAGAACAGATACCGAGAATTACACCCGACATACAGGACAAGAGAAGTGGTACTGTGCAGAGTCCATATATACAGAATAAGAACAGATACCGAGATCTACACCCGACATACAGGACAAGGGAAGTGGTACTGTGCAGAGTCCATACATACAGAATAAGAACAGATACCGAGATCTACACCCGACATACAGGACAAGGGAAGTGGTACTGTGCAGAGTCCATACATACAGAATAAGGACAGATACTGAGAATCACACCCGACATACAGGACAAGAGAAGTAGTACTGTGCAGAGTCCATACATACAGAATAAGAACAGATACCGAGAATTACACCCGACATACAGGACAAGAGAAGTGGTACTGTGCAGAGTCCATATATACAAAATAAGAACAGATACCGAGAATTACATCCGACATACAGGACAAGAGAAGTGGTACTGTGCAGAGTCCATATATACAAAATAAGAACAGATACCGAGAATTACATCCGACATACAGGACAAGAGAAGTGGTACTGTGCAGAGTCCATATATACAGAATAAGAACAGATACCGAGAATTACACCCGACATACAGGACAAGAGAAGTGGTACTGTGCAGAGTCCATATATACAGAATAAGAACAGATACCGAGATCTACACCCGACATACAGGACAAGGGAAGTGGTACTGTGCAGAGTCCATACATACAGAATAAGAACAGATACCGAGAATTACACCCAGCATACAGGACAAGAGAAGTAGTACTGTGCAGAGTCCATATATACAGAATAAGAACAGATACCGAGAATTACACCCGACATACAGGACAAGAGAAGTGGTACTGTGCAGAGTCCATACATACAGAATAAGAACAGATACCGAGAATTACACCCGACATACAGGACAAGAGAAGTGGTACTGTGCAGAGTCCATACATACAGAATAAGGACAGATACCAAGAATTACACCCGACATACAGGACAAGAGAAGTAGTACTGTGCAGAGTCCATACATACAGAATAAGGAGAGATACCGAGAATTACACCCGACATACAGGACAAGAGAAGTAGTACTGTGCAGAGTCCATACATACAGAATAAGAACAGATATCGAGAATTACACCCGACATACAGGACAAGAGAAGTGGTACTGTGCCGTGTCCATACATACAGAATAAGAACAGATACCGAGAATTACACCCGACATACAGGACAAGAGAAGTAGTACTGTGCAGAGTCCATACATACAGAATAAGGACAGATACCGAGAATTACACCCGACATACAGGACAAGAGAAGTGGTACTGTGCAGAGTCCATACATACAGAATAAGGACAGATACCGAGAATTACACCCGACATACAGGACAAGAGAAGTGGTACTGTGCCGTGTCCATACATACAGAATAAGAACAGATACCGAGAATTACACCCGACATACAGGACAAGAGAAGTAGTACTGTGCAGAGTCCATACATACAGAATAAGGACAGATACCGAGAATTACACCCGACATACAGGACAAGAGAAGTGGTACTGTGCAGAGTCCATACATACAGAATAAGGACAGATACCAAGAATTACACCCGACATACAGGACAAGAGAAGTAGTACTGTGCAGAGTCCATACATACAGAATAAGGAGAGATACCGAGAATTACACCCGACATACAGGACAAGAGAAGTGGTACTGTGCAGAGTCCATACATACAGAATAAGAACAGATATCGAGAATTACACCCGACATACAGGACAAGAGAAGTGGTACTGTGCAGAGTCCATACATACAGAATAAGAACAGATATCGAGAATTACACCCGACATACAGGACAAGAGAAGTAGTACTGTGCAGAGTCCATACATACAGAATAAGAACAGATACCGAGAATTACACCCGACATACAGGACAAGAGAAGTAGTACTGTGCAGAGTCCATACATACAGAATAAGAACAGATATCGAGAATTACACCCGACATACAGGACAAGAGAAGTGGTACTGTGCCGTGTCCATACATACAGAATAAGAACAGATACCGAGAATTACACCCGACATACAGGACAAGAGAAGTAGTACTGTGCAGAGTCCATACATACAGAATAAGAACAGATACCGAGAATTACACCCGACATACAGGACAAGAGAAGTGGTACTGTGCAGAGTCCATACATACAGAATAAGAACAGATACCGAGAATTACACCCGACATACAGGACAAGAGAAGTAGTACTGTGCAGAGTCCATACATACAGAATAAGAACAGATATCGAGAATTACACCCGACATACAGGACAAGAGAAGTAGTACTGTGCAGAGTCCATACATACAGAATAAGAACAGATACCGAGAATTACACCCGACATACAGGACAAGAGAAGTGGTACTGTGCAGAGTTCATACATACAGAATAAGAAGAGATACCGAGAATTACACCCGACATACAGGACAAGAGAAGTGGTACTGTGCAGAGCCCATACATACAGAATAAGAAGAGATACCGAGAATTACACCCGGCATACAGGACAAGAGAAGTAGTACTGTGCAGAGTCCATACATACAGAATAAGAAGAGATACCGAGAATTACACCCGACATACAGGACAAGAGAAGTAGTACTGTGCAGAGTCCATACATACAGAATAAGGACAGATACCGAGAATTACACCCGGCATACAGGACAAGAGAAGTGGTACTGTGCAGAGTCCATACATACAGAATAAGAAGAGATACCGAGAATTACACCCGACATACAGGACAAGAGAAGTGGTACTGTGCAGAGTCCATACATACAGAATAAGAACAGATACCGAGAATTACACCCGACATACAGGACAAGAGAAGTAGTACTGTGCAGAGTCCATACATACAGAATAAGAAGAGATACCGAGAATTACACCCGACATACAGGACAAGAGAAGTAGTACTGTGCAGAGTCCATACATACAGAATAAGGACAGATACCGAGAATTACACCCGACATACAGGACAAGAGAAGTGGTACTGTGCAGAGTCCATACATACAGAATAAGGACAGATACCGAGAATTACACCCGACATACAGGACAAGAGAAGTAGTACTGTGCAGAGTCCATACATACAGAATAAGAAGAGATACCGAGAATTACACCCGACATACAGGACAAGAGAAGTGGTACTGTGCAGAGTCCATACATACAGAATAAGAAGAGATACCGAGAATTACACCCGACATACAGGACAAGAGAAGTTGTACTGTGCAGAGTCCATACATATAGAATGAGAACAGATACCGAGAATTACACCCGACATACAGGACAAGAGAAGTGGTACTGTGCAGAGTCCATACATACAGAATAAGAACAGATACCGAGAATTACACCCGACATACAGGACAAGAGAAGTAGTACTGTGCAGAGTCCATACATACAGAATAAGAAGAGATACCGAGAATTACACCCGACATACAGGACAAGAGAAGTGGTACTGTGCAGAGTCCATACATACAGAATAAGAACAGATACCGAGAATTACACCCGACATACAGGACAAGAGAAGTGGTACTGTGCAGAGATTGCAGGTAGCGGTCACAGTGAGTGTGGCGTTGTACAATAATTCTGGGATGTTTCTAAATCTGTTCAGTTTTTCCAACACTCTCTAGAATTTTTCACACTTAAAAGTCCCCCTCCCCCCCCCCCCCATCACTTTGTGCCCCTAATGCCCCGGATTGTGCTGTATATTGGGCACTGAATTGGCTCATTTACTTTCCATACTTAGAAGCACTTGTCGGGGGGCGGTGGGGGAGGGGGGGTTATCTGTGTTTTTTGTGCACTTGTCGGGGGGCGGTGGGGGGAGGGGGGGGTTATCAGTGTTTTTTGTGCACTTGTCGGGGGGCGGTGGGGGGAGGGGGGTTATCTGTGTTTTTTGTGCACTTGTCGGGGGGCGGTGGGGGGAGGGGGGGGTTATCAGTGTTTTTTGTGCACTTGTCGGGGGGCGGTGGGGGGAGGGGGTTATCTGTGTTTTTTGTGCACTTGTCGGGGGGCGGTGGGGGAGGGGGGGTTATCTGTGTTTTTTGTGCACTTGTCGGGGGGCGGTGGGGGGAGGGGGGTTATCTGTGTTTTTTGTGCACTTGTCGGGGGCGGTGGGGGGAGGGGGGTTATCTGTGTTTTTTGTGCACTTGTCGGGGGGCGGTGGGGGGAGGGGGGGTTATCAGTGTTTTTTGTGCACTTGTCGGGGGGCGGTGGGGGGAGGGGGGGTTATCTGTGTTTTTTGTGCACTTGTCGGGGGCGGTGGGGGGAGGGGGGTTATCTGTGTTTTTTGTGCACTTGTCGGGGGGCGGTGGGGGGAGGGGGGTTATCTGTGTTTTTTGTGCACTTGTCGGGGGGCGGTGGGGGGAGGGGGGTTATCTGTGTTTTTTGTGCACTTGTCGGGGGGCGGTGGGGGAGGGGTGTTATCTGTGTTTTTTGTGCACTTGTCGGGGGCGGTGGGGGGAGGGGGGTTATCTGTGTTTTTTGTGCACTTGTTGGGGGGCGGTGGGGGGAGGGGGGTTATCTGTGTTTTTTGTGCACTTGTCGGGGGGCGGTGGGGGGAGGGGGGTTATCTGTGTTTTTTGTGCACTTGTCGGGGGGCGGTGGGGGGAGGGGGGGTTATCTGTGTTTTTTGAGCACTTGTCGGGGGGCGGTGGGGGGTTATCTGTGTTTTTTGTGCACTTGTCGGGGGGCGGTGGGGGGAGGGGGGTTATCTGTGTTTTTTGTGCACTTGTCGGGGGGCGGTGGGGGGAGGGGGGTTATCTGTGTTTTTTGAGCACTTGTCGGGGGGCGGTGGGGGGTTATCTGTGTTTTTTGTGCACTTGTCGGGGGGCGGTGGGGGGAGGGGGGTTATCTGTGTTTTTTGTGCACTTGTTGGGGGGCGGTGGGGGGAGGGGGGTTATCTGTGTTTTTTGTGCACTTGTCGGGGGGCGGTGGGGGGAGGGGGGTTATCTGTGTTTTTTGTGCACTTGTCGGGGGCGGTGGGGGGAGGGGGGTTATCTGTGTTTTTTGTGCACTTGTTGGGGGGCGGTGGGGGGAGGGGGGTTATCTGTGTTTTTTGTGCACTTGTCGGGGGGCGGTGGGGGGAGGGGGGTTATCTGTGTTTTTTGTGCACTTGTCGGGGGGCGGTGGGGGGAGGGGGGGTTATCTGTGTTTTTTGAGCACTTGTCGGGGGGCGGTGGGGGGTTATCTGTGTTTTTTGTGCACTTGTCGGGGGGCGGTGGGGGGAGGGGGGTTATCTGTGTTTTTTGTGCACTTGTCGGGGGGCGGTGGGGGGAGGGGGGTTATCTGTGTTTTTTGTGCACTTGTCGGGGGGCGGTGGGGGGAGGGGGGTTATCTGTGTTTTTTGTGCACTTGTCGGGGGGCGGTGGGGGGAGGGGGGTTATCTGTGTTTTTTGTGCACTTGTCGGGGGGCGGTGGGGGGAGGGGGGTTATCTGTGTTTTTTGTGCACTTGTCGGGGGGCGGTGGGGGGAGGGGGGTTATCTGTGTTTTTTGTGCACTTGTCGGGGGGGGGCGGTGGGGGAGGGGGGGTTATCTGTGTTTTTGAGCTGGAAGCAGACGAGATTCCGGATTATGGGAATGGGAAGCACACGGATATCTCCCGGGAGAGACAAACCAATTCACCGCCATGGAATACGTCTGAGTACAGCGCCGCTGTCACTGGCAGAGCTATTCAGATAACGGCCTCCCAATATATCAGTCCTACAGAGATTGTCCCCTCCCCCCCCCCCCCGACCATTCATTGTGTAGCTTGTTATATATTTTCAGAAAGCAGAGACCCTGGAGAATAAAAAGGGGGAGAGTTCCAATCTTCTATTTTTATATCACACAATATTAGAAAGTTCATTTTATGACACAAAGATATTTTACCCAGTTTTATGGTAACAAAATAAAAGAGATTGTGTGGAGTGATTGGAGACCCGTCATGCCTTCAAATGGCCCGAAATTATCTACAGGCAATGCGATAAAAGCCCCTAAGGTGGGGGAGGGGGGTCTCAAACTGGCGGCCCACAGCTGTTGTGGAACTACAAGTCCCATCATCCTTCTGCCTGTGGATCATGCTTGTAACCGTCAGCCTTGTAATAGACGTGCGCTGGCAATACATTCACCTCCTTCCGTTCCGTATTTTGGGCTCCCCCCATCCCTGTGCTGTGCTCATTATGAGGGGCCCCTCCCCCCATCCCTGTGCTGTGATCATTATGAGGAGCCCCTCCCCCCATCCCTGTGCTGTGATCATTATGAGGAGCCCCTCCCCCCATCCCTGTGCTGTGATCATTATGAGGAGCCCCTCCCCCATCCCTGTGCTGTGATCATTATGAGGGGCCCCTCCCCCCATCCCTGTGCTGTGATCATTATGAGGGGCTCCCCCCATCCCTGTGCTGTGATCATTATGAGGGGCTCCCCCCATCCCTGTGCTGTGATCATTATGAGGGGCTCCTCCCCCCATCCCTGTGCTGTGATCATTATGAGGAGCCCCTCCCCCCATCCCTGTGCTGTGATCATTATGAGGAGCCCCTCCCCCCATCCGTGTGCTGTGATCATTATGAGGAGCCCCTCCCCCCATCCCTGTGCTGTGATCATTATGAGGAGCCCCTCCCCCCATCCGTGTGCTGTGATCATTATGAGGGGCTCCCTCCATCCCTGTGCTGTGATCATTATGAGGGGCTCCCCATCCCTGTGCTGTGATCATTATGAGGGGCTCCCTCCATCCCTGTGCTGTGATCATTATGAGGGGCTCCCTCCATCCCTGTGCTGTGATCATTATGAGGGGCTCCCCCCATCCCTGTGCTGTGATCATTATGAGGGGCTCCCCATCCCTGTGCTGTGATCATTATGAGGGGCTCCCTCCATCCCTGTGCTGTGATCATTATGAGGGGCTCCCTCCATCCCTGTGCTGTGATCATTATGAGGGGCTCCCCCCATCCCTGTGCTGTGATCATTATGAGGGCCCCTCCCCCATCCCTGTGATCATTATGAGGAGCCCCTCCCCCCATCCCTGTGCTGTGATCATTATGAGGAGCCCCTCCCCCCATCCCTGTGCTGTGATCATTATGAGGAGCCCCTCCCCCCATCCCTGTGCTGTGATCATTATGAGGAGCCCCTCCCCCCATCCGTGTGCTGTGATCATTATGAGGGGCTCCCCCATCCCTGTGCTGTGATCATTATGAGGGGCCCCTCCCCCCATCCCTGTGCTGTGATCATTATGAGGAGCCCCTCCCCCCATCAGTGTGCTGTGATCATTATGAGGAGCCCCTCCCCCCATCCGTGTGCTGTGATCATTATGAGGGGCTCCCTCCATCCCTGTGCTGTGATCATTATGAGGGGCTCCCTCCATCCCTGTGCTGTGATCATTATGAGGGGCCCCTCTCCCCATCCCTGTGCTGTGATCATTATGAGGAGCCCCTCCCCCCATCCCTGTGCTGTGATCATTATGAGGAGCCCCTCCCCCCATCCCTGTGCTGTGATCATTATGAGGAGCCCCTCCCCCCATCCGTGTGCTGTGATCATTATGAGGAGCCCCTCCCCCCATCCGTGTGCTGTGATCATTATGAGGGGCTCCCCCCATCCCTGTGCTGTGATCATTATGAGGGGCTCCCCCCATCCCTGTGCTGTGATCATTATGAGGGACCCTCCCCCCATCCCTGTGCTGTGATCATTATGAGGGGCCCCTCCCCCCATCCCTGTGCTGTGATCATTATGAGGAGCCCCTCCCCCCATCCCTGTGCTGTGATCATTATGAGGAGCCCCTCCCCCCATCCGTGTGCTGTGATCATTATGAGGGGCTCCCTCCATCCCTGTGCTGTGATCATTATGAGGGGCTCCCCCCATCCCTGTGCTGTGATCATTATGAGGGGCTCCTCCCCCCATCCCTGTGCTGTGATCATTATGAGGAGCCCCTCCCCCCATCCCTGTGCTGTGATCATTATGAGGAGCCCCTCCCCCCATCCCTGTGCTGTGATCATTATGAGGAGCCCCTCCCCCCATCCGTGTGCTGTGATCATTATGAGGGGCTCCCTCCATCCCTGTGCTGTGATCATTATGAGGGGCTCCCCCCATCCCTGTGCTGTGATCATTATGAGGGGCTCCCCCCATCCCTGTGCTGTGATCATTATGAGGGGCCCCTCCCCCCATCCCTGTGCTGTGATCATTATGAGGAGCCCCTCCCCCCATCCCTGTGCTGTGATCATTATGAGGAGCCCCTCCCCCCATCCGTGTGCTGTGATCATTATGAGGGGCTCCCTCCATCCCTGTGCTGTGATCATTATGAGAGGCTCCCCCCATCCCTGTGCTGTGATCATTATGAGGGGCTCCCCCCATCCCTGTGGGGTGATCATTATGAGGGGCTCCCCCCATCCCTGTGCTGTGATCATTATGAGGGCCCCTCCCCCCATCCCTGTGCTGTGATCATTATGAGGGGCCCCTCTCCCCATCCCTGTGCTGTGATCATTATGAGGAGCCCCTCCCCCCATCCCTGTGCTGTGATCATTATGAGGAGCCCCTCCCCCCATCCGTGTGCTGTGATCATTATGAGGGGCCCCTCCCCCCATCCCTGTGCTGTGATCATTATGAGGGGCTCCCCCCATCCCTGTGCTGTGATCATTATGAGGGCCCCTCCCCCCATCCCTGTGCTGTGATCATTATGAGGGGCCCCTCCCCCCATCCCTGTGCTGTGATCATTATGAGGAGCCCCTCCCCCCATCCCTGTGCTGTGATCATTATGAGGAGCCCCTCCCCCCATCCGTGTGCTGTGATCATTATGAGGGGCTCCCTCCATCCCTGTGCTGTGATCATTATGAGGGGCTCCCCCCATCCCTGTGCTGTGATCATTATGAGGGCCCCTCCCCCATCCCTGTGCTGTGATCATTATGAGGAGCCCCTCCCCCCATCCGTGTGCTGTGATCATTATGAGGGGCTCCCCCCATCCCTGTGCTGTGATCATTATGAGGGGCTCCCCCCACCCCTGTGCTGTGATCATTATGAGGGCCCCTCCCCCATCCCTGTGCTGTGATCATTATGAGAGGCTCCCCCCATCCCTGTGCTGTGATCATTATGAGAGGCTCCCCCCATCCCTGTGCTGTGATCATTATGAGGGGCTCCCCCCATCCCTGTGGGGTGATCATTATGAGGGGCTCCCCCCATCCCTGTGCTGTGATCATTATGAGAGGCTCCCCCCATCCCTGTGCTGTGATCATTATGAGGGGCTCCCCCCATCCCTGTGGGGTGATCATTATGAGGGGCCCCCCATCCCTGTGCTGTGATCATTATGAGGGGCCCCTCCCCTCATCCCTGTGCTGTGATCATTATGAGGGGCCCCTCCCCCCATCCCTGTGCTGTGATCATTATGAGGGGCCCCTCCCCCCATCCCTGTGCTGTGATCATTATGAGGGGCCCCTCCCCCCATCCCTGTGCTGTGATCATTATGAGGGGCCCCTCCCCCCATCCCTGTGCTGTGATGACTTACTGGGTTTCTAACTTCATCATAATGAACATTCTTATTTTGTCCGATTCTGAATCTCCCATTGACTCCCAGTCCCATATTAAAAAAGGTAATTTTCCCAACCCCCACTCAGCAGCAGAAGAAAACCTCTGATTGGTCAATAAAACACCCGTCACGTTTCCGTTGTAACAGAATTTGGATCCTCCGAAATGTACGAATTTACGGAAATTTACGACAAATTTTAGATTCGTACGAAACAAACCGCGCATGTCTACCTTGCAATGCCTCATGGGACTTGAAGTTCCGCTGCAGCTGGAGGGCCGCCAGTTTGAGACCCCCTGCCCTAAGGTTGTCTGGGCGTTCCAACAGATTGGAACAGTGTGAAATGGTGAACTATATACAGTCCTCAGTAGAGGTCCTCTGCTAGCAGCGTTGGGGTCCTTGATGAAAGCTGCACACAGTGTGGTGGTCATGGACTGTAGATTGAGGAGCAGGACGATGGACTGTAAAGTCAGAATGGACACCACAGATTAGCCCTTTCACTGCCAAGAGTGTTTTTATTTTTTTTGCTTTATATATTTCCTGAATGCAGAGACCCTGGAGAATATAATAGTGGCAGTTCCAATGTTTTTATAGCAAACAACATTAGTGCAAAATTCCAGTAAAAAATACACCAAAGTTCATTTTAGGGCCACGGAGACGCAATATATCATTACCCAGGATTTTGGTAAAAGAGAACATTGTGTCCAGTAATTAGACATCCAACATGTCAAGTCCTAAAATTGCGCACTCCAGGGAACCACAAATCCTCTGAAGGCCCCCCCTATGGTGGCGTATAGGGCCAGGTAGTCTGGGAAGTACCAATAATGGGTGGGCGGGGCCTAGGCGCCTTCTCTCTAACAGATTGGAACAATGCTGATTGTATACGGTACATATATGGCAGAAAGGCGGCTCTCCTGCGCAGGATCGTGTACCTAGTACGTGATCCAGCACTTCCAATAAAACATCCAATAAAATAAAATAAAAAAAAAAACGAATTTCTTCATAAATTTAGGCCGATATGTACTCTGCTGGTCTGGGGCGCACACACACACGCGCCGCTGGCGACCCGCTCTCACTGTCATTGGATACAGCGGGAGCTTTGGGACAGAAGCAGAACGTTAACAAGGCAGACCGCCGTTTTAATCAGTAGGGAAGGTATTGATCCTGTGCAAAGCAGGAACACGGAATCTCTGCCTTCCCATTGCACAAGCCCCTCCCCCACACTGTAACCAAGCACATTGTTACGCACACACTTAACCCTTTGATCACCCCTAGAAATTAACCCATTCCCAGTCAATGTCATTAGTACAGTGGCAGTGCATTTTTTTGGCACAGATCACTGTATTGGTGTCACTGGTTCCCAAAACAAAGTGTCACTGATTGTTCAATTTGTCCGCCGTAATGTCGCAGTCCCATTTTGAATCGCTGATCACTGTCATTACTAGTATTAAAAATGGTGGGGGAGCCACGATAAAGGTGGAGCGTGGACTGCGGTTTCTTTTCGATCCACTCTGACCAAGAACGTCATTGGCTGGCCCTCAGCTGTGGATCCAAATCTCACATTGTTGGGGACCTGGAGGACCACATGGAAGACTGGACCCCGAGGATCTTTATTTGTTTTTGTTTGCGATGTCGGAGTCCTCTGTGTGTTTTCTTCTTCTGCAATCCAAATATACAATCGTTCTAAGTGAAAAGCGGATTACAGGCGGGATTAGCGGACTTAGAGCGCGATTATTTCACTTATTTACATGAGAGGGCGGATTCCCCGTGACTAATGGAGGTTGAGTGAAATATCTGATCTGGGGGTCAGGGGGTCACATAAATAAAAAGTCATTTCACAGGACTTTGTGTCCAAAAATTCCGTAAAAGTTACAGAATTGTTTTTTTTGGGACGGCGGAGCTCCAGATTCATTCTCCTATGTGTGGCCAGGCCAAGAGAACCTGTCATCTGTGATGTTTGGTTGTCTCTTTGGTATGTAAGATTGGCTGTTCTTGGAGAAACTCTGGTGGTCTTGGGAGAAAAGCCCCTCCCCCGACTCAACCCCCCACCCTTCCATATGCCGGCTGTTTCCTGTAGTCTATATAGGCTGGGGTGTTCACATGCGCGCGCTGACGCACACTATACCACGTATTACCATGCGTTGTATTACCACTTCCCGCCGGGTGGACCTCCATGGACATCCTTGACTCCCAGTCTTGTTTTTTTTCAGACAGCGATTCTCTTTTATATAAAAGTTATCCTAGCGGCTAATTAGACGCTGGACTGCTTTTACAGGCGACCCCCTCTCTCCCCCTCCCCCCTCAAGCTGCCCATCGGCACCTTTGTGGCTCTCGCATGGGATTGGGGAGCCCAGTATCTGTTCTGGTGGTGCAGCCGGGTTATCATAGAGCTGGCTGTGGAGCCAGTCATCTCTATGGTCCTGGGAGGCCGGAAGTGACTTCATAACGTCACTTCCGGTTTATGACGGCACATCCGGTCCATGATGTCACATCCGGTTTATGATGTCACATCCGGATCATGACGTCACGTCCGGATCATGACGTCACATCCGGTTCATGACGCCAGGTTCGGATCACAATGTCACGGCCGGTTCATAACATCACGTCCGCTTCATGACGTCACGTCCAGATCATGATGTCACATCTGGATCATGATGTCACATCCGGATCATGACGTCACGTCCAGTTCATGACATCACGTCCGGTTCATGACATCACGTCCGGTTCATGACTTCACATCCAGATCATAATGTCGCATCCAGTGTCCAATTCATGACTTCATGTCCGGTTCTGGCAGATGTAAGGACCACCATTTTTTCTGTTCTGGAATGCAGAAGATCAATGTTTCAATGTTTTGTTTGTTTTTCTCGTTCTTTCCATTGTAGAGGAGAGATGTGGGGTCCGGTAGACTCCAGACGTCTCCATGAAGAGGACCGGTCATCCCTTATTTCATTTAATTTTCTTCTGATAGAAATAAAAGGGCTGAAAAAAATGAAAGGGACAGTGTAAAAATTAACAATAAATGTACTTTTTTTTTTTTAAAGAGCCCCTGTCCCTCCCCCCCCCCCCCCCGTTGAATGCATACGCAGACCACGCCCACATATGTAAGGACACTGTATCGATGTCCCTGGTTCCTAAAAGTGGCAAAAATGTCAGTTAGTGTCAGATTCGTCCGCCGCAATGTTGCAGTCCCACTATGAGTCGCTGATCGCTGCCATTGCTAGTAAAAAAAAATAAAGAAATAAAAGGATCCCATAGTTTTTAGATGTGATAACTTTTGAGCAAAGCAATCAATATACTCTTTTTTTTTTTTTTTTTTTTTATCAACAACATGTAGCAGAATACATATTGGAATAAATTGATAAAGAAATTCGATTTTTTTTCCATTTTTTTATTGGATGTTTATTATAGCACAAAGTAAAAAATATTGTTTTTCCAAATTATCGCTCTTTCATCGCCCATCACCCGCCCTCCTGTGTTCACAACCCACGATCGACCCACACATGCCACAAACGTCAGATCACGGGCAGTAATCCCATCACCCGCCCTCCTGTGTTCACAACCCACGATCGACCCACACATGCCACAAACGTCAGATCACGGGCAGTAATCCCATCACCCGACCTCCTGTGTTCATCTAAAGTGGTGACCTGGAAAGGATTTTAAGGCCTCTCCTATGGAGAGAACAATTGATGTTGTTTGTTGCCGTTGTGCAATTTAAGAGACATGTTTGGTATCTATTTACTCGGCCTGTCATCATCTTTTTTTTTTACACAAATAAAAATGGGGTTATGTATTATGTTTTATTTTTTTGCATAAAAATTTATAAAGGTGCATTTTTTTTTCCAAAATTTTCAGGTTGAAAAAACCGTTGCGTAAATACCACGTGGCATAAAAAAAAATGGCAAGACCACCATTCATTCTCTAGGCCCTCTGCTTTAAAAAAAAAAAATATATATATATAAATGTTTGGGGGTTCTGAGTAATTTTTTAGGAAGAAATTGTCAGGTCTGCAAATGACTTTAGAATTGGAATTACCAATGTGAAAGCTCCTCGGTGATTTTGGTGATTTCGGCGATTGGGATAATCGTTTTTTAATAAACGTCGGCAAACACGAAGATTGGATGAAGAATAAAGATTAGAATGGCCGCATTTGGCTGGCGGGGGGAGGACGGCGCTCGGGTGTAATACCATCTGGGAGGCCGGAGAGACAAACGTCTTCACAAGGTGGATTTGCCAATAAAAAAAAAAATAAAGCCGGATTTCATCCGCAAATCCCCGCCGGGCGGCTTCACTTCTTGGTTCAAGGCCAAAGCATGCGTTCCGCGTTAGTCCAGAACCACAAAGCAATTGAGCGTGGCCAAACGGTTTATTTTTCGGGAGGAACTGATACATTTAAAGATGATTTGTCTTGTTTTTTCCTGAAGTCTGTTATTTCCAAGGAGAGATAATGATGGCAGCGCGATCGATTCATAAAAGGCGAGGAAAACGGTTTAGGCCCCATTCACATTTGGCGATTTGGACCTGTGGGCGGAATGGCTGCAATTACAAATCTCGTGGCAATCGGTGCAAAACACTCAACACGTGTTTGGGTGCCGTTCATTCTAAATGGCACCCCAAATGTGATGCGATTTTACAGAATCGCACTGCAATTGAGGAAAAATGCCATTTTAAAAATCGCATGGAGCTTGTTGCCCAAAAAAAGAGCAGGAACTGCTTTTGAGTGTCATACGCGCATTGAAGCAAATGGGCTGCCCTATGCGTGACGGGCGGAGTCCCGTGAAAATCGCCCACACAGAACATTGTGAGCCGGAATGGGGCCTTAAAGCTCTGGCAAGAAACCTAAAGTAGAACTCCGAGTACAAAATTATATTTTATGTACACTCTCCACTTTTGCAAAAAAATCCTTAAAAAAAAATTTCAAGTTCTACTTACCCTCTCCATGCTCCCGTGCCGGGCCTCCTCATTGTTCTTGTCTTTTTTTGGTGCAGAACAAGAGTTATGTCATTCTTCCCATTTCCCCTGAGCCCAGCCTGTCATTTACACTCCCTGTAGGGGGCGCAGCATAACACAGGCTCAGCTCCCAATGGGTCATAACTGAAAGGCTCTCACATTTCATTATGCTCCGCAAGAATGCCCCCCCCCCCACCGTAGCAACAATATTAAGCTGCCAAGACATTACCAGTCCAGCAAGAAGGCTGTAGGTCTGTATGAGGCTTTTTTTTAAATAAAAAATACTGTGGGGGAAGGGGCTTTGTGGCCGTGGCAGGTAAGGGGTTAAATGCTAGAAGTTTGACAAGTGAAATAAATATGCAAACTGTTTACCTACTAAAATATGTGTGATTCTGTTCAGCCAATCTTATGATTCTGTTCAGCCAATCTCATGATTCTGTTCAGACAATCTTATGATTCTGTTCAGCCAATCTTATGATTCTGCTCAGACAATCTTGTGTTTCTGTTCAGACAATCTTATGATTCTGTTCAGACAATCTTATGATTCTGTTCAGCCAATCTTATGATTCTGCTCAGACAATCTTGTGTTTCTGTTCAGACAATCTTATGATTCTGTTCAGCCAATCTTATGATTCTGCTCAGACAATCTTATGATTCTGTTCAGACAATCTTGTGATTCTGTTCAGACAATCTTGTGATTCTGTGCAGACAATCTTGTGATTCTGTTCAGACAATCTTGTGATTCTGTGCAGACAATCTTGCACAGCACATGGGTGATTACATTAAGCATGTAATGTGTGTTTGACATAACACCATCCTTGTGTAAAATGTATACTTTTTAGCTACAGTAACCATAATATTTTTAACTAACACTAATTAAAGTTGAAAAAGTTTTTTTTTTTACATTTGTTTCCTATAGAGTGTAAGTAAAATAAGATAAATACAATAATATAAATAAAAGAAATGTAAAAAATAAAATAATGTAAGACAATATCACCAAAAGAAAGCCTTCTTTGTCCTGAAAAAAACCCAATGTTGCTATTTTTGTTTTGTAAATAATGGCAAAGTTATCACCAAATATACAGACTTATAGCAGAAATAAAAAGATTGCTCTATAAATACAATAAAAAATAACAATGAAATGTATTATAATAAATACATACAAAAAAGTATCTCCAAAAGGAAGTCTTTTTTGTCCTGGAAAAATCTAGGTGTTACTTTACTTTAAGTTAAGCAAAGTTATTACCGAATATACAGACCAAAAACAAAAATAGTAAAATGTTGCTATAAATACCATAAAGATAAATAAATAAAGGAATGAAAGACTTATTTCTAAATTTTCTTGCACCCGCTTGTCATTAATCAGCGTGGGAAAACCATAAATATACATTTCTTTTTTCCACATTGAGAATTGTATTTGTCGGTAAACTACATTGTGCGCCACACAAGGTTATCCAACAGATTTTTCCAGCTGTAGTAAAACGCTCCCAGGCTGACCTCCCGGAGAAGCCAAATGACTGATTCCCAAATCCCCGTCCATCATGAGCAGATTGTAGGGAATCCCAGACAGGGGGGGGAGGGGGGGTTGGATGCAATATTGCAAAGTTCATTTTTGTTTTGGATGTTAATGAAGCCGCGTGTCTCCGGCCGCTCTGAATAAGCAATATACACATTCCAGGTTCTGAATTCTGTGACTCTCCAATACATGCCATTCTCTGTGAG
Organism: Lithobates pipiens; assembly: GCF_037356315.1. Taxonomy (NCBI): domain Eukaryota; kingdom Metazoa; phylum Chordata; class Amphibia; order Anura; family Ranidae; genus Lithobates; species Lithobates pipiens. The sequence goes on from NW_027507789.1 coordinate 596,638, forward strand.
ATTCTGGTCAATGATATTATATTTAATATACACTATATTGTCAAAAGTATTGGGACGCCTGCCTTTACACACACATAACCTCTAATGACCCCCCCAGTCTTAGTCCGGAGGGTTCAATATTGAGTTGGCTCCGCCCTTTGCAGCTATAACAGCTTCACCTCTTCTGGGAAGGCCGTCCACAAGGTTTAGGAACCCCTAAACCAGGGATCTCCAAACTACGGCCCTCCAGCTGTTGCGGAACTACACGTCCCATGAGGCATTGAAAAAACTCTGACATTCACAGACATGACTGGGGCATGATGGGAATTGTAGTTCCTGAACAACTGGAGGGCCGTAGTTTGAAGACCCATGCCCTAAACCAATCTTTTTTACAAACAAAAACTTTTTTTTTTATTACTTTTCTAAGATTTTTAACATTTCTGTTTATTAATATATTGTACCTAGGGGTTGTCTTCTTCTATCGATGTGCACCTAGAAATACAGCGACATCTATCATTGACATTACTCGGTGTCAGTCAGAGGCCAGTAGTTATAACAGTAGAGAGCAGTGGCGGCCGCTCCATAAGGGGCACAGGGCAGCCCCCCCCTACATGTGTAGAGAAGCTCCCACCGACCGGATAAGTACAGAAGCGGGTCACTCGGGCACACTTGGGGTGTAAAGTCTAAGTACTAACTACCTGAGCTCCTGATGGTGGGGATTGGTTTTGCTAAGTGTTAGAACCAGGTTGCGGCCCTCAGAATTGCTCCACCGGGAGGTGAGCAGGCCGGGGTCCAGGCGCAGATATAGCGGGTAGGGGTGAGCAGAAGCGTAGTCAGAAAACCAGCCAAAGGTGGGAAACAAGTGGTTGCAGGTTGGGATCAGGCAGATAGTCGGCAGTGCAGGGACAAGGTCATCCAGAGCCCAGGCCAAACTGCACCCCCCCCCCCAAGATGTATGAGTATTAAATGTTTCAGCAAACCCCCACTGCCTGCGAATAAATTCATCCTCCTCCCAGTACTAATCTACCACCCTGCTGAAATACCCCCTCCCAGCACAAATCTTTGCCCCCTCTATCCCCAAATCCTCTCAGCACAAATACCCCACCCAAAAAAAAATCACCCCTCAAATCCTCCACCCCTCAAATTCCCCCCCTGAGTACACATCCTCTCCCCCATTCCACATCCCCCACCCAGCACAAATATCCCCCCAATTTCCCCTTCTAGCACAAATACTCCCCAATCATCCCTACTAGCACAATTAACCCCCCCCCCCCAAAAAAAAATTCCTCTTCTAGCGCAAGTCCCCCCCCCCACCATATCACCTATTCTAGCACAAACCCCCCAAATCCCCCCTCCTAACACAAAACTTATTCCCCCCCATCCCCCAACACAAACCCTTGTAAATCACCACTCCTAGCATAACCTCTCAAATTTCTCCTTCTAGGACAATTCTTACCCCTTGTCGCCCCTAAATTTCCCCTCCCAACACAAATCATCTCCCCCCAATCTCCTTGGGGCACCCCCTTCCCCACCTCACATGATACCACAATGCCCAGGGCAGATGCCCCTCCTGCCCACCCCTTGTCTTGGCCCTGGTAGTTGAGGAACAAACCAATGGTCAGCAATGGGTGGCAGCAGGAGTGGTAAGAGCAAGACATTGTCTGGAGGGAGCACAATAATCTAGCAAACAGGAAGTGCCGAGGCATGGCTTAAATCAGGAAGTTCATAGAAGGAGCAAAGAGTTCAGGGTTCAAGAAAAACGGGGTTCAAGGCAAGATCCAGGGAGCTGTCCAGCATCTCAGGAGGCTCAGCAAGAAGAGAGCTTCCCGGCACAGCGGAGGTCTCAGGTTCAGAGCCGGGTCCTGACACTTTGTAAACAAAGCCATGTGATCCCTATCCTCAGGGCTGCCCTACTGATCACATGGCTTTGTCATGAGGAAACTTGAGGCCAATTTTCACAATATTTTATCATTTCAACACCAATGCGGTAAATGTCGCAGAAAAATCACCCCACACTGATAGAAGAACACAAATCTCGACATTTTATTAGTATTCCTATCGGAAAGTCACAAATAATGTATATTCCTGGCAGTCTGGGATCGATCAGCCGCCTGGGATCGATCAGCCGCCTGTGATCGATCAGCCGCCTGGGATCGATCAGCAGCCTGGGATCGATCAGCCGCCTGGCATCCATCAGCAGCCTGGGATCGATCAGCTGCCTAGAATCGATCAGCAGCCTGGGATCGATCAGCCACCTAGGATCGATCAGCCGCCTGGGACCGATCAGCCGCCTGGAATCGATCAGCCACCTGGGATCGATCAGCAGCCTGGGATCGATCAGCCGCCTGGGATCGATCAGCCGCCTGGGATCGATCAGCCACCTGGGATCGATCAGCCGCCTGGGATCGATCAGCCACCTGGAATCGATCAGCCACCTGGGATCGATCAGCCGCCTGGGATCGATCAGCCACCTGGAATCGATCAGCCACCTGGGATCGATCAGCCGCCTGGGATCGATCAGCCGCCTGGGATCGATCAGCCGCCTGGAATCGATCAGCAGCCTGGGATCGATCAGCCTCCTGGATTCGATCAGCCGCCTGGGATCGATCATCCGCCTGGAATCGATCAGCTGTCTGGACCACCATGTGACCTTTTAGCATCAATTAGCAACATAATGCTTGTTTATAAAAGCAGTGCGGCTCCTTGTTAATGGAGGGATTAGGAAGGGGCGGAGTCCAGACGCACCACACCCTTATTTTCTCCATCCCGATGGCTCCTCGCCATGCGGTTTATCCTTTTCCTGTAAACACAAACGTGAGGGACGGGCCGCAATGTTTATCGGAGCGCAGGCATCCTACAAATTGTCTAAATTATTTATATAGATATTTATTTTCATTCTCTTCTCCTCTCCTTCTGCGCTAAGACCTGAAAAATTCCGTTTTATTTACCAAGCCGTAAATAAATGTGGTGAAGACATCCCATCGGAATTTCAAAAACAAAAACGTAACAACATGGCCACATAGCTGAGCCGCTTCGCAAGGCTTTCCAACGAGACGCCGCGCCGAATCTCCTGAAATCATCCAACTCGGGTACAATGGGGGTCAAACCCACCAGTCCTCCAGTGATCTCTGTACAGCACTGCGGTATATGTCAGAGCTATATAAATGTATAATAATAATAGTGTGTGACTGTGGGGGAGGGGACATTGGAGAGTACATTTTATTTTTATTAAAATATGATACAAACAATTCACTCATTAATAAAAAGATATTTACACAAAAACAACAACTAAACAAAAACAAGCGTGACTACATCAACAAGTAAAGAAAACTGACAAGATAACATAGAAAGAAACATATTTCAATGACATCAAAAAAGAGACTACAAACCCCCAACCTCAATTTATACACAATCCAGGCTAAAAAACCTTTTGAGGTTTAATCGCTATCAGGATGTGATTCCAAAACCCTCCATTAACCCCTCCCCCCCACATCATTGACCCCGACTTCAACATCATTCACCCCACCCCCCACATCATTCACCTTGCATTCTGCACCAGCCACCCTCATTCCCTTCCCCCCCCACCATCATCCAATCCATGCCTCACTCCACCCCTCAGTGTCTGCCGACCTCCAGTGGCACTTCTGCCACGTTGAGGAGGGGTTGGCACCACCATACACGCTGGTCCAGCACCCTCCACTGCCTTCACTACACTAGGAGAAACAATAGGTGCCGACACAGACTTGACAACCACACTTTCTGTCACTGACTGGGAGACCACAGACTGGGGGGACACTGACACCACAGACTGAGGGGACACTGACACCACAGACTGGGGGGACACTGACACCACAGACTGGGGGGACACTGACACCACAGACTGAGGGGACACTGACACCACAGACTGGGGGGACACTGACACCACAGACTGGGGGGACACTGACACCACAGACTGAGGGGACACTGACACCACAGAGGGCCTCACAGACACAGATTCTGACGGGACAGAGACACTAGCCTCAGGGCACCGGCTATAAGGGTGACCAACCTTATCACATAGGTTACATTTAATGATGTTACAGTCCCTCACCAGATGCCCCAGTTCCTGGCACAAGGAGCATTTCTGTTCTGGACAGTTAGAGGAAAAATGTCCCTTGACTCACATTTATGGCACACCTTAGGTTGACCAGGGTAGAAGACAGTAATCCTATCACTACCAATAAAGGCAGAGGAGGGCAAATGCTGGACCACATTCCCACACACACTCAACCTCACCGACCACCCACCCGTCCAGATTCCTCTATCATCCACAATCTTTATTAGGGGACACAACGTTTCACCAAACCTCCCCAAACCAGACCCATAAATCCTCGGGGGGGGGGGGGTATAGACTTATTCCTTGTCAGGATAGTCACATTCTTTATCAAGGGCTGTCGTCAGACAACTTTGGGGACAAGCCCCTTCCATTCCGGCTGGCCCCCATATACATGCTCATACCGCTCCCTAAACAGATCCAGCGACTCTGGACGCACAAATGATAAATCATATTCATAGGAACCAGCCGAACTGATAAGAGCATAAATATCCTCCGCCTTAAATCCCATGGCTAGGATCTTATCCACAACCTCCCTCCTGATAGGTGGAATACCTCCTCCTTCCCACCTGAGCTGTACCACATTCCTGGGTTTAATGGAAGAAGGTGCGTTAGGTGGAAGTCCCACAACTGGCTCCCTTCCACCACCAGCAGCATGACTTTGTCCCGACACAGTCTTAGCATAATTCCTGACTGGGACAGAAGATACATTTACTGGCTGCATAGGAACCTCTGAAATCTGGTTTGGTAAATTACCCACCACTTGATCCTCCCTCCTCCCCTCCAGCACAACAGCTCACCATAGTCCCATAAGTACCACAGATACCAGCAGTCCCCTCATCAAGTAAAGTCTTCTGTTTAGAAAAAACACCAGCTGTTTCAGCGTTCATACGGCCCTCCTGCTCTGCAGTTTCAATGTTAATGCGACATTCCTGCTCTGCACTATTAAGTGTCCATGTAGGGCTCCTCACAGCCAGCTAATCCTGCATTTCCTGCTGATTGCAAGGATCTGTTGGCAGGTGTAATCTCAGGAGAGTCCTCCACACATTGAGAGATCTTCTGCAAGCACTCCATTATCACAATCCTAATCTAATGGGTCTGTGTTGCTCAAGGGAGATTCCATTTCTGTAATGGCCTGCAGCAATCCACCATTTCACTGAACCTTCTCCTGAGATGACCCAGGCTGCTGGGGAGGGAGGGGGGGCAGATACTGACTCAGACATGACAGATCCTGAGACAGGGGTAGTACTGGGGCCACCATGTGAAGCCACTTCCTTACCCCCATCCATACTGTCATCGTTGCTGTGGCATCCACCCTCCGGCTGGCACAGGCACTTTCCTTCATCTGTTGGAATCTCTCCTCATTCTCACAGTTTTCTCTGAACACACCGCTGCTTTCCTTCAGAGAGGGGACCAACTTCTCCTGTATTTTCAATGCCTCTTCCAGTGACTTCAGCTTGGAGACTTCCCTCTCTTATTGTTTCCAGACTTACTGTGCAGGGATTTCTTTTTCCTGAGATCTTCTTTCATTACAGCAAGTTTCTGTTCCTCCTTAGAAATGCAGTGAAGCATGTTTACCACTCTATCCGGGAAGACTGGTAAAGGACTCCTCTTGCATAGGGACAGGCCCAGGATCCATTGCAGCTTGAGCACATGGAGTAGGCCTCAGTGCCTCTGGAGAGCCTTCACCTTCGTCTTCCCCAACATGGTTCATGCTTGCCTGGGAAAAGCCTGCATGAGAGGCCTCAGGCTTGCTGCTTCTCTCAGCTGAGATCACAGCAGAGTGAGCCAACAGCACCCTGCAGAACAGCACCACCTGGTGGAGAAGCTCCTCTGGTGCAGAGACTGATGTGACTGGCTCAGTGTTCTCTGTACAGCACTGCGGTATATGTAAGAGATACACTATATTACCAAAAGTATTGGGACACCCGCCTTTACACACACATGAACATTAATGACATCCCCGTCTTAGTCCGTAGGGTTCAATAATGAGTTGCAGATATAACAGCTTCAACTCTTCTGGGAAGGCCGTCCACAAGGTTTAGGAGGGTGTCTATGGGAATGTTTGACCATTCTTCCAGAAGTGCATTTGTGAGGTCAGGCACCGATGTTGGATGAGAAGGCCTGGCTCGCAGTCTCCGCTCTAATTCATTCCAAAGGACTCTGTGCAGGCCAGTCATGTTCCTCCACCCCAAACTCGCAACTCCATGTCTATATGGACCTTGCTTTGTGCACTGGTGGGCAGTCATGTTGGAACAGGAAGGCGCCGTCCCCAAACTGTTCCCACAAAGTTGAGAGCATGAAATTGTCCAAAATGTCTTGATCTGACTTAATTTTGGTAACATAGTGTATAAAAATATATATAAAAAGTCTGTGTTTGATGAATTGGAAGCCCCTCTGGCTCTGGGAATGATTCATTTCATCTGATGAATATTTTGGCTGTGTATAAATAAGTGAGATGAATGAATCTCTTGCTGGTGATCCGGTAATGAAAGGACTTTCGGAGTTCCTGACACGGGAACACGAGGTAAGGAGGTCAGAAGTCTGCGGTAATTGTAGCGCTTCCTATAGGTCTTTGTGGGGTTTTTTTGGGCGTTGCGGCCTTGTTGGGGCTGCCAGTTCCCCCCGTCGTGATATTTAAGGAGGCTCCATGCAGTCTGATCAGCGTAAGCTGTATATATAATCAATGGTATTACAGAGCGGATCATCCAAACTTCCTGATAGAACAATCGCTGATTGTGTCCCTCCGCAGATCTGCCGCGCCGGCAACCAATGTATCGCTAATCTGTGCCGGTAAAAGTTATTAGCTGTTAAATGTTTTATAGGGCCATAAAGTGCCGCCGAATGTGAATATCTACAGCTGTGCTGAGCAAAAAAAGAAAAGTAAAGGAGGCTTCCGAATAATTGCTGGAAATATTAGTTTTTTTTTTTCTCCAATCGTATTTGATACGGAGAGATGTGGACACTAGGGGGAGCTCGTTCCATCTCCGTCCTTGTTGTGCGACTGCTGAGAGCAATTCATTGCAGGATAAGCCATTGGGGGGAAAGTGCTGCCATCCTACCCAATAAATGAAATATGGTGCAGCAAACAAGGCAAAGGGTGCGAGTTTTATAAAATATAATTGTAAGTTAAATGCAACAGAAATAATTCCAACGCTTCCTCGCCGCACATAAAAAAAAAACTATTTCCTTTTCATGTCATACTTCTTCCCGACTCCCTGCAGGGAGAGTCTAAGGACGCGAGTGGGACTTGAAAATGCAGATTAGTGTGAATGGCGAAGGGGAGGGGCCTATAACGCGAACGTCGGGACACCACAACATTGTAGCGGGTGTCGGCTTTTGATGAATTTATTTTATGGGGAGAAGTTTTGTTAATCCTGGAAAAGCTGAAGTCCCTTCCTGATCTGACTTATCACTGAAGGCCATCATTAGACCCAAGGGGGGGTCTTCCTTGGAGGTGAGCCGGTGTCCTGTTGAATACTGTCCCCCGCCGTCGGATAATGTCCACCCTGTACTGCGCAGTACAGAGGACAAGGAAACGCCAAAAGTCTCTGAAGATGAACGGCGCCTGCGCACTGAGTCCAGGTTCAACCCCCACCATCCAAGTGGACATAGAGTTAGAATAAAAGATTGCCGAGCGCAGCGAGGCCGTGCCCGAAGCGCGGCGAGGGTCCCTCTTACTAAGTTCTGTTTAACATCATCTGCCATATGTCCACTTGCATGGTGGGGCTTGAACCTGGACTCAGGGCAGAAGGTACTATTAAGTGCGCAGGCGCCGCTCATCTCCGGAGACTTTTGGCGTTTCCTTGTCCTCCATGCTGCGCCTGCGCAATATGGGGCGGACACTATCTGATGGGGGGACAGTTCTCAGCAGAACACCGGCATTCCACACAGAGGTGGTGGGGATCATCTTCTATATCCTGCAGAGAGCGTGACGGATGACGGAGTGATTGAGGCTCTATGCACACTGTAGATCATAAACCAGACTTTCTCATCACAGAGGAACACTTCCAATAATTCTGCGGTCTCAGGGAACCCCGACTAAAAATGACAAATCTACAACTCCTGATACATTAGTGTGATGTCATTGGGAAGAATTACCGCCTTACCGATAGTGAGAAAAGATCAATGGTGTCGGTGGGAACTTATCTGGGAGGCAAAAATTTCCCAATGCTGAAGGAACCCCTACAACCTCTGGAGGAACCCCTACAACCTCTGGAGGAACCCTGGTTGAGAAGCACTGTCATAAACGGCCTTTTTCAGGAGTTTGGGCGTTTTGTTTTTTTTATCAGCCCATAAACTCCCTTCTATGTTGTCCTCTGTTGTCCACAGCGCACACGGGCCTTTTTGGATGTTTATCAGCGGTGGAGTTCATGGGTTGTTTTCTGAACGCCATCAAATCGCGGTCAGGAGTCGTTTCCAAACGCTGATAAATGTAGAGGAACGCTAAAAAAACCTGGCTCACCAACGTTATTTAACATTTTTAATCCAATGAAAAAAAAATAAAAACAAAAAAACACGAAAAAACACCAATAAACGTTATTTAAATAACTTTAAAAAACGTTGGAAGACTGTTTTTATAAAGCTATTTTAACGTCCAGTGTGAATGGAGACTTAATATTCACGTCTTGTCAACATTATAGAATCATTTATTCACACATGTGGACTTTTCACAATAATTATCTATATTTGTATAATTGGTCACTGTTGTATTTATTGTATTTACTACAAAGTATATATTTGGTATTCAGCGCATTATTATTTGTTATTTATTTATAATATCAGTCTTACTACAAGGATTATATATGGCAGCGTCCTGCTCTGAACGGTTGTTAGGGGTGCCGGTGGGTTCAGGCACTGCCCAATCCTTACCAACCGGTGACATCACTGGCCCCTTTCATCTACATGGCCAGGAACCCGTGTAGGGTGGGGTGGTGGTCACATCACTGACCTTATTCTTAAAATGACCTTCCAGATTCCTACAAGTCGACCCCCCCCCCCCCCGCAACCCCACAACCACCAGCCCAGGGTTGTAGGGAAGAGGTCTTTGCCCTTATCAACATGGGGTCCCAATTCAGCATCCGAACTTTTGATATGGTCGGCCGAACTTCCCTGAGCCACACCCAGATGCGTTTGGCTCATTCCTTGTGATTGGGTAGGTAGTGGACTAGGACCAGGACAAGGTCCACAGATCACCATACCGTAGTCATCAGAACACAGTCCCAGTTCTATGGGTCCAGTGCTATCACCCGCACATTAGGGTGAGGTCATTGTCCTTCCAGGGAGCTCCCGGGCAATACAGGGCACTCTAAACAGCTCCTGCAATGGGTCAGAGGTGGATATGGGCTGCTCTCCAGGAAGGATGGTGCATTTGGTAAAATTTTAGGTTAATTTCAGGTGAAGACAAACCAATCCTCTTGTTTATCTCTCAGTATTTTATGCTTTCCTGGATTGGTGATGTTTAGCTTTCCCTCGATGTCTTATAATGTATGTAGACTTCATGAAGTGTATGGAATGGTTCTCCACAGCGGCAGGGACGTCCCTGGTCTTCCTCACCGTGACCTTTCCAATGTTATAGAAGATCACAGAGCCATAAGGCAGGGGTGCCCAACCAGTGGCCCGCGGTGCCCTCTAATGTGGCCCGCGGTGCCCTCTAATGTGGCCCGCGACCTCCTATTCTGGGATGGCAAGCACAGATCGCAGGTTGCCATCCCAGAGCATCAGTGTTGTGAATGAAGCCAACGGTAGAGGAAGCCAGCGGCAGCGGAGAAGAGCCGCATAAGCCAATGCTGCCTGTATGGAGCCGGCTCCTTTTACAGATGGAGTGATACCAAATGCGCTCTTCAAACTGCCACTTGCCGAGACCCCCACCTGTACCTGACTTCTCTTCAACCTGCCACCCGCTCAGACCCCCAACTGGACCTGACTTCTCTTCAACCTGACACCTGCCGAGACCCCCACCTGGACCTGACTACTCTTCAACCTGCCACCTGCCGAGACCCCCACCTGGTCCTGACTTCTCTTCAATGTGCCACCTGCCGAGACCCCCACCTGGTCCTGACTTCTCTTCAATGTGCCACCTGCCGAGACGCCCACCTGGACCTGACTACTCTTCAACGTCCTACCTGCCGAGACCCCCACCTGGACCTGACTTCTCTTCAATGTGCCACCTGCCGAGACCCCCACCTGGACCAGACTTCTCTTCAATGTGCCACCTGCCGAGACCCCCACCTGGACCTGACTTCTCTTCAACCTGCCACCTGCCGAGACCCCCACCTGGTCCTGACTTCTCTTCAATGTGCCACCTGCTGAGACCCCCACCTGGACCAGACTTCTCTTTAACGTGCCACCTGCCGAGACCCCCACCTGTACCTGACTTCTCTTCAACCTGCCACCTGCCGAGACCCCACACCTGGACCTGACTTCTCTTCAACCTGACACCTGCCGAGACCCCCACCTGTACCTGACTTCTCTTCAACGTGCCACCTGCCGAGACCCCCACCTGGACCTGACTTCTCTTCAACCTGCCACCTGCCGAGACCCCCACCTGGACCTGACTACTCTTCAACGTCCCACCTGCCGAGACCCCCACCTGGACCTGACTTCTCTTCAACCTGCCACCTGCTCAGACCCCCACCTGGACCTGACTACTCTTCAACGTGCCACCTGCCGAGACCCCCACCTGGACCTGACTTCTCTTCAACCTGCCACCTGCCGAGACCCCCACCTGGACCTGACTACTCTTCAATGTCCCACCTGCCGAGACCCCCACCTGGACCTGACTTCTCTTCAACCTGCCACCTGCTCAGACCCCCAACTGGACCTGACTTCTCTTCAACCTGACACCTGCTCAGACCCCCACCTGGACCTGACTTCTCTTCAACCTACCACCTGCTCAGACCCCCAACTGGACCTGACTTCTCTTCAACCTACCACCTGCTCAGACCCCCAACTGGACCTGACTTCTCTTCAACCTGCCACCTGCTGAGACCCCCACCTGGACCTGACTTCTCTTCAACCTGCCACCCGCTCAGACCCCCAACTGGACCTGACTTCTCTTCAACCTGCCACCTGCTGAGACCCCCACCTGGACCTGACTTCTCTTCAACCTGACACCTGCTGAGACCCCCACCTGGACCTGACTTCTCTTCAACCTGACACCTGCCGAGACCCCCACCTGGACCTGACTTCTCTTCAACCTGACACCTGCCGAGACCCCCACCTGGAACTGACTTCTCTTCAATGTGCCACCTGCCGAGACCCCCACCTGGACCTGACTTCTTTTCAACCTACCACCTGCTCAGACCCCCAACTGGACCTGACTTCTCTTCAACCTGCCACCTGCCGAGACCCCCACCTGGACCTGACTTCTCTTCAACGTGCCACCTGCCGAGACCCCCACCTGTACCTGACTACTCTTCAACCTGCCAACACCCCCACCTGGACCTGACTATTCTTCAACCTGCCACCTGCCGAGACCCCCACCTGTACCTGACTTCTCTTCAACCTGCCACATGCCACGACCCCCCACCTAGACCTTACTACTGCTACGCCTGGATCTGACTTTTCTTCTACTTGTTGCCTGCCGAGACCCCCACCCCGACTTGACTATTCTTCTACCTGCCACCTGCCGAGACCCCCGCCTGGACCTGACTACTGCTCTACCTGCTGTCTGACAAGACCCCCACCCGGACCTGACTAAGCGTCTGCCAGACGTGTTGTTGTGCAGGTTGCACACAGTAGTCATCCCTCTTCCTGTTATCACATTGTGAGGACGTCCTGAGTGGCAGTTGCAGCAAAGCAAAGTAGGACCTCCAGGGTCTCCGACCCACCTCCACCCTCAGGACCTCTGAGCCCATGTCACCTGCTAGGGGCCCCACCAGACCTGTTTAATTAATTAATTCCATGTATGAATATGGCAGCCTTTCCCGGGACCCTCTTCCTGCAATGTGATGTCCAAACTGGTCCCCAATATTTTAGGTTTATATTTGGGGACCAGTGGGGGGCAGGCGGCCAATCATGTGACCACTGTAACAGCCAATCATAGTGATGATCAGGAAGCCACAATTTAAAGGGGTGCTGGGATGCGGTGGAAGGGTTCAATGTACGGGGGAGGGGCGATGCCGAGCCGCCAATTTGCCGAGGTTTATTTTTTATTGTTTTCTAATTAGTGAAATTTCTATTGTTTGATGAAGAGATAAAAAGTGAAGAATGAGGAGGATCGGGAGCTCTGTACAATAACGGCATGGAGAACGTAAGTGGGGCCCTCTGTACCCGCGGGGCTCTCTGTAATCGCGGGGCCCTCTGTAATCGCGGGGCCTTCTGTACTCGTGGGGCCTTCAGTACCTGCAGGGCTCTCTGTACCTGCGAGTCCCTCTGTACCCACGGGGCTCTCTGTACCCGCAGGGCTCTCTGTACCTGCTGGGCCCTCTGTACTCGCGGGGCTCTCTGTACCTGCAGGGCCCTCTGTACCTGCGGGGCCCTCTGTACCTGCAGGGCTCTCTGTACCTGCGGGGCCCTCTGTACCTGCAGGGCTCTCTGTACCTGCGGGCCCTCTGTACCTGCAGGGCCCTTTGTACCTATGGGGCCCCCTGTACCTGCGGGCCCTCTGTACCTGCGGGGCCCTCTGTACATGGGGGGCCCTCTGTACCCGCGGGGCTCTCTGTACCCGCGGGTCCCTCTGTACCCGCAGGGCTCTCTGTACCTGCTGGGCCCTCTGTATTTGCGGGGCTCTCTGCAGCTGTGGGGCCCTCTGTACCTGCAAGGCCCTCTGTACCTGCGGGGCCCTCTGTACCTGCGGGGCTCTCTGTACCCGCAGGGCTCTCTGTACCTGCTGGGCCCTCTGTACTCGCGGGGCTCTCTGTACCCGCAGGGCTCTCTGTACCTGCTGGGCCCTCTGTACTCGCGGGGCTCTCTGTACCTGCAGGGCCCTCTGTACCTGCGGGGCCCTCTGTACCTGCGGGGCTCTCTGTACCTGCGGGGCCCTCTGTACCTGCAGGGCCCTTTGTACCTATGGGGCCCCCTGTACCTGCGGGCCCTCTGTACCTGCGGGGCCCTCTGTACCTGGGGGGCCCTCTGTACCCGCGGGGCTCTCTGTACCTGCTGGGCCCTCTGTATTTGCGGGGCTCTCTGTACCTGTGGGGCCCTCTGTACCTGCAAGGCCCTCTGTATCTGCGGGGCCCTCTGTACCTGCGGGGCTCTCTGTACCTGGGGCCCTCTGTACCTGCGAAGCTCTCTGTACCTGTGGGGCCCTCTGTACCTGCAAGGCCCTCTGTACCTGCGGGGCCCTCTGTACCTGCGGGGCCCTCTGTACCTGCAGGGCCCTTTGTACCTATGGGGCCCCAAACCCCACATTCTGCCCCGCTCTGTGCCAGAGAACATCGCCCCGGCGTGCAGGTCGCTGCTCGTCCCGCATACGCAATCCTTCCACCGCAGCCAAGAAAAGCCCCGAGAAATCCGCAGCCTCCCAGCGATACATTCCTCCTCCAATATTACCTAATCCTCTAATGGAGGAAATCCGACACACCGGCCGAGCCATGCCGGGAGGAGAGACCGGAATATTCCAGAAATGTGAGAGACAAAGAGCCGATACATTCATCACCGAGTGAGAAAAAAAGCAGACATCATTCCCAGGAACTGAGTGTAGATCCCTCTACAGGGGCCGATACAGGGACCACTACAGGGTCCGATACAAGGGCCGATACAGGGGCCGATACATTCATCATTGAGTGAGAAAAAAAGCAGACATCATTCCCAGGAACCAAGTGTAGATCCCTCTACAGGGTCCGATACAAGGGCCGATACAGGGGCTGATACAAGGGCCGATACAGGGGCTGATACAAGGGCCGATACAGGGGCTGATACAAGGGCCGATACAGGGGCTGATACAAGGGCCGATACAGGGGCTGATACAAGGGCAGATACAGGGGCTGATACAAGGGCCGATACAAGGGCCGATACAGGGGCTGATACAAGGGCCGATACAGGGGCTGATACAAGGGCTGATACAAGGGCCGATACAGGGGCTGATACAGGGGCTGATAGATTCATCATTGAGTGAGAAAAAAAACAGACATAATTTCCAGGAACTGTGTGTAGATTCTGGGATGAGAAGAACAACATAACCCAGAATTGTATAAGAGGTTGGCCTGATATAGGGGCCAATACAGGGGCCGATACAGGGGCCACTACAGGGGCAGATACAGGGGCCCCTACAGAGGCTGCTACAGGGGCCGCTACAGGGGCCACTACAGGGGCCGATACAGAGGCTGCTACAGGGGCCGATACAGGGCTGAGACAGGGGTCGAGACAGGGGCCACTACAGAGGCTGCTACAGGGGCCACTACAGAGGCTGCTACAGGGGCTGAGACAGGGGCTGAGAGAGGGGCCACTACAGGAGCCAATACAGGGGCCGCTCTGGGCGACGGCGAGGAAATATCATTTAGTCTCCAATTTGTCCGCCACAATATGGCAGTCGCTAATCACCGCCATTACTAGTGACAGGGGCCACTATAGGGGCCACTACAGGAGCCAATACAGGGGCCGCTCTGGGCGACGGCGAGGAAATATCATTTAGTCTCCAATTTGCCCGCCACAATATGGCAGTCGCTAATCGCCGCCATTACTTATAATCTATAAATAACATCTTTTCCCGCAGTTTGTAGATGACATTTGTGGAAACGATCGATATACAATCATCGGGAGCAGAATCACGACCGCGCAATTGTCAGTTAATGCGACACAGTGCCATATCACAAAAAATGGCCTGGTCCTGAAAGGGGGGTAAATCTTCCGGAGGTTAAGTGGTTAATAATATGGTTCTCATTTTTTAGATACTAACAATTTCCTGGATCTGGTGCAGCTCTGCAGAGAAGCCAATCAGCTGCCGGGTTTTATTGTCAGAGCTTCACTGGAGAAGCTGAAGTCAGAAGCTGATTGGCTCCCATGTTGTTCCAGTAATTCCCCCATCAGTGTTTTGTGTTGATGTGGAAGCCTCATTGGTTGTCTCCCCTCCCCCCCCATCGGACGACATTCTGGACGCGTCTTTGTTTTTCGGGTGACCCCGATGTATCATTTTCGGGGGATGGGAAAATGTGGCGGCGCTCGCGGCGTCCTGTAACCCGAATCGCTTTCCATGTCAGATATTATAAACAATCGGGAATATTATCAACGAGTCGCCCGCAGGAAAGAAAACACGGCGGGTCATTAGTTTCTATCGGCGGTCCCCGGAGGACTGCGATTTTCTGGCTAGATGAGGCGTTTCTATACATTATGTGGGAAAATGAGGCGGAGGGGGGGAGGGGGGGGGACGGTTCTGGGAGAGTCGGCAGACATGTTCTGGGGGTCGCCATCTCCTCCAGGGGGGGGGGTGATGGGGGGAGGGGGTCGCCTTCTCCTCCGGGGGGGTGATGGGGGGAGGGGGTCGCCTTCTCCTCGGGGGGTCGCCTTCTCCTCGGGGGATGGGGTGAAGGGGGGGGGTGACTCTCACGCAGTCCGGTCCAGTTCCAGACATGATGACAGGATTCGTCTGTGACTCAGCACCGCTTCCCCTTTAAGAGCTTCCTACAGATATTGTCGGGGGGGGGAGGGGGCATTAATAAGACCGATGCGGGGGTCACCCGTGACAATGATAGTGGAGGAGTCTCATTCCTCCTGTTGCATTATCTATAACACGGGGTCTCCCAAACTGTGTCATATGGGCCAATTCCAACAAGCAGCAAGATTCTTTCCAACCCTCTATGGACTCTGATTAGTTGGGATGGATGGATTGGTTGGGATGGATTAGTTGGGATGGATGGATTGGTTGGATTGGATGGATTTGGGATGGATGGATTGGTTGGGATAGATTGGTTGGGATGGATGGATTTGGATGGATGGATTGGTTGGGATGGATGGATTGGTTGGGATGGATTAGTTGGGATGGATGGATTGGTTGGGATGGATGGATTAGTTGGGATGGATGGATTGGTTGGGATGGATGGATTGGGATGGATGGATTGGTTGGGATGGATTAGTTGGGATGGATGGATTCGTTGGGATGGAAGGTTTGGTTGGGATGGATGGATTGGTTGGGATGGATGTATTAGTTGGAATGGATGGATTGGTTGGGATGGATTTGTTGGGATGGATGGATTGGTTGGGATGGATTGGTTGGGATGGGTGGATTGGTTGGGATGGATGGATTAGGATGGATGGATGGATTGAGATGGATTAGTTGGGATGGATGGATTGATTGGGATGGATTGGTTGGGATAGATGAATTGGTTGTAATGGATTGGTTGGGATGGATGGATTGGGATGGATGGATTGGTTGGGATGGATGGATTGGGATGGATGGATTGGTTGGGATGGATGGATTGGGATGGATGGATTGGTTGGGATGGATGGATTGGGATGGATGGATTGGGATGGATGGATTGGTTGGGATGGATGGATTGAGATGGATTAGTTGGGATGGATGGATTGCTTGGGATGGATGGATTGGGATGGATGGATGGATTGGTTGAGATGGATGGATTAGTTGGGATGGATTGGGATGGATTGGTTGGGATGGAAGGATTGGGATGGATTGATTGGTTGGGATGGAAGGATTGGGATGGATGGATTGGGATGGATGGATTGGTTGGGATGGAAGGATTGGGATGGATGGATTGGTTGGGATGGATGGATTGGGATGGATGGATGGATTGGTTGGGATGGATGGATGGATTGGGATGGATTGGTTGGGATGGAAGGATTGGGATGGATGGATTGGTTGGGGTGGAAGGATTGGGATGGATGGATTGGGATGGATGGATTGGTTGGGATGGATGGATTGGGATGGATGGATGGATTGGTTGGGATGGATGGATTGGGATGGATGGATTGGTTGAGATGGATGGATTAGTTGGGATGGATGGATTGGGATGGATTGGTTGGGATGGAAGGATTGGGATGGATGGATTGGTTGGGATGGATGGATTGGGATGGATGGATTGGTTGGGATGGATGGATTGGGATGAATTGGTTGGGATGGAAGGATTGGTTGGGATGGATGGATTGAGATGGATTAGTTGGGATGGATGGATTGCTTGGAATGGATGGATTGGTTGAGATGGATGGATTAGTTGGGATGGATGGATTGGGATGGATTGGTTGGGATGGAAGGATTGGGATGGATGGATTGGTTGGGATGGAAGGATTGGGATGGATGGATTGGTTGGGATGGAAGGATTGGGATGGATGGATTGGTTGGGATGGATGGATTGGGATGGATGGATGGATTGGTTGGGATGGATGGATTGGGATGAATTGGTTGGGATGGAAGGATTGGGATGGATGGATTGGTTGGGATGGAAGGATTGGGATGGATGGATTGGGATGGATGGATTGGTTGGGATGGATGGATTGAGATGGATTAGTTGGGATGGATGGATTGGTTGGGATGGATGGATTGGGATGGATGGATTGGTTGGGATGGATGGATTGGGATGGATTGGTTGGGATGGAAGGATTGGGATGGATGGATTGGTTGGGATGGATGGATTGGTTGGGATGGAAGGATTGGGATGGATGGATTGGTTGGGATGGATGGATTAGTTGGGATGGATGGATTGGGATGGATGGATTGGTTGGGATGGATGGATTGGGATGGATGGATGGTGTCGGGAATTACATCATCATCTCTATCAGATTCTTATCTGAGATGTAAATGAAGGGAAATCTCCAATCACTTTGTTTACAAACAGAAGTAATGATCGGGAAGTGTCATTTCCTGCCGATGTATACATTGTATCTTTTCATATCACTTCTGTACATCCAACACAGGAGGCACATCACAGGACCCATCGATGAAAGGAATATTTAATGTTGGCCTTGAGATATGTACAGTAAATTATAGGATATAAGATATATTATACAGGAGTGACATCACCGCTCTCCGGATATACAGTATATATTTCATGGTGGGGGTGGGGTTATTGTGCTCCATATCCAGTATATAATATAATGCTCGTGTAGTATATAGAGATGTATGTAGAATATATTGGTCGGTGCGCTTCATCCTGTGATGGATTATCTGGTAGAAGCACATATCCTGAGACCCCCCCCCCGCATATATCCTGAGACCCCCCCCCCCCGCATATATCCTGAGACCCCCCCCCGCATATATCCTGAGACCCCCCCCGCATATATCCTGAGACCCCCCCCGCATATATCCTGAGACCCCCCCCCCCGCATATATCCTGAGACCCCCCCGCATATATCCTGAGACCCCCCCCGCATATATCCTGAGACCCCCCCCGCATATATCCTGAGACCCCCCCGCATATATCCTGAGACCCCCCCGCATATATCCTGAGACCCCCCCCGCATATATCCTGAGACCCCCCCCGCATATATCCTGAGACCCCCCCCGCATATATCCTGAGACCCCCCCCCCCGCATATATCCTGAGACCCCCCCCTCCGCATATATCCTGAGACCCCCCCCTCGCATATATCCTGAGACCCCCCCCCGCATATATCCTGAGACCCCCCCCCCGCATATATCCTGAGACCCCCCCCTCGCATATATCCTGAGACCCCCCCCCCGCATATATCCTGAGACCCCCCCGCATTTATATCCTGAGACCCCCCCCGCATATATCCTGAGACCCCCCCCCGCATATATCCTGAGACCCCCCCCTCCGCATATATCCTGAGACCCCCCCTCGCATATATCCTGAGACCCCCCCCCCGCATATATCCTGAGACCCCCCCCCCCGCATATATCCTGAGACCCCCCCGCATTTATATCCTGAGACCCCCCCCGCATATATCCTGAGGACCCTCCCCCCTCCTCCATACACTCAGCTTATCACTAAACACGCGGCTCCGCCTTTGTGGTGAACTATTTTTATGGTTTCTGTTTCCTGAAGAGCCACAATGATCAGGAGGGCGGCCTCTCCACCCTCCGTTCATGTCAGTGGGAGGAATAGTGCCCCATCATTGGTGTCAGTGGGGGGAATAGTGCCCCATCATTGGTATCAGTGGGAGGAATAGTGCCCCATGATTGGTGTCAGTGGGAGGAATAGTGCCCCATCATTGGTGTCAGTGGGGGGAATAGTGCCCCATCATTGGTATCAGTGGGAGGAATAGTGCCCCATGATTGGTATCAGTGGGAGGAATAGTGCCCCATCATTGGTGTCAGTGGGAGGAATAGTGCCCCATCATTGGAGTCAGTGGGAGGAATAGTGCCCCATCATTGGTATCAGTGGGAGGAATAGTGCCCCATGATTGGTATCAGTGGGAGGAATAGTGCCCCATCATTGGTGTCAGTGGGAGGAATAGTGCCCCATCATTGGTATCAGTGGGAGGAATAGTGTCCCATCATTGGTATCAGTGGGGAGAATAGTGTCCCATCATTGGTATCAGTGGGGGGAATAGTGCCCCATCATTGGTATCAGTGGGAGGAATAGTGCCCCATCATTGGTGTCAGTGGGAGGAATAGTGCCCCATCATTGGTGTCAGTGGGAGGAATAGCGCCCCATCATTGGTATCAGTGGGGGGAATAGTGCCCCATCATTGGTATCAGTGGGAGGAATAGTGCCCCATCATTGGTGTCAGTGGGAGGAATAGTGCCCCATCATTGGTGTCAGTGGGAGGAATAGTGCCCCATCATTGGTGTCAGTGGGAGGAATAGTGCCCCATCATTGGTATCAGTGGGGAGAATAGTGCCCCATCATTGGTGTCAGTGGGAGGAATAGAATTTTTTCTATTGAAGACATGTAACAGAATCCATTTTGTATTTATGTTTTTATTGGATACTTTTCATAGCAGGAAGTACAAAGTAAAAAATATTGTTTTTTTCCCCCAAATTTTTGGTGTTTTTTTTGTTTATAGCACAAAAAAAATAAAAAATGCAGAGGTGATCAAATACCACGAAAATAAATCTCTATTTGTGTGAAAACAATTATATAAATTTTGTTTGGTTACAGCGTCGCACGACCGCGCATTTGTTAGTTAAAGTAGCGCTGTGCCGAATAGCAAAAAATGGCCTGGTCATGAAGGGGGGTAAAACCTTCCAGAGCTGAAGTGGTTAATGATCAGGTGACGAGTTCTCTTCTTTGGGACCTCCCTTGCTGTTGGGAGGTTTTGAATTTTGACACAAAGGTCAGACGGCGGTGAGCCGCCATTTTGGAATAGATTTGGTTACGTGTGCGGTTTATTTTTCCCTCTCCTCCAAACATCCCATCTCAGTGATCCGCAAAGGAATTCACAGCTAATTGTAGGAAAGCACCCAGGCCCCGATACGTGGAGCGGGATCGGAAGGCGCGGGACGCGCTCGCTGAGGGGTTTAATGTGGCAGAACGGGCCTGGGAACTGCGCGGCGTCGGAGGACGCTGAGCAGTCTGGGAAATGCATCTAGAAGGCGTTCCGTTATCTCCATGACGATCTCCAATTCATCCGACTCTGGAAATAATCCGACGTAATTGGTCTGATGACATCACACTTCCAGGAGAACGTCCCATTCGCTGCACAGGGCCGGGACAATGGCGGGGTCACCTGACAACCCTTCTAGAATTGGGACTTCCTCTTCAATTCCCAACTCAGGGGCTTCCCCTCCCCCACAACAAATATGGTGGTAAAGGACCGGGATCCTTCACACCACCAGCATCGCTTAACCCATGGGTGCTCAACCTGTGGCCCTCTAGATGTTGCCGAACTACAATTCCCATCATGCCTCAGCCTTTGGGAGTCAAGCTTGTAACTATCAACTTTGCAATGCCTCATGGGGCCTGTAGTTCTGCAGCAGCAGCTGGAGGGCCACAGATTGAGCACCCATGGCTTAAACCCTCGTCCACCAAGGTACATTTATAAACCTGGCATTCAAGGGGTTAAAGCAGATCTTTAGTCCGCTTGGGAATTGGCTCTGCCCCCCCCCCCCCCACGCCTAGTCACTGGAAGTCAGGTGTACTGTCACTGGAATGATGGATGGGGGGAGTCAGGTGTACTGTCACTGGAATGGTGGATAGGAGGGGTCAGGTGTACTGTCACTGGAATGGTGGATAGGGGGGAGTCAGGTGAACTGTCACTGGAATGATGGATGGGGGGAGTCAGGTGTACTGTCACTGGAATGGGGGATGGGGGGGGTCAGGTGTACTGTCACTGGAATGGTGGATAGGAGGGAGTCAGGTGAACTGTCACTGGAATGGTGGATAGGGAGGAGTCAGGTGTAATGTCACTGGAATGATGGATGGGGGGGTCAGGTGTACTGTCACTGGAATGGTGGATAGGAGGGGTCAGGTGTACTGTCACTGGAATGGTGGATAGGGGGGAGTCAGGTGAACTGTCACTGGAATGATGGATGGGGGGAGTCAGGTGTACTGTCACTGGAATGGGGGATGGGGGGGGGGGTCAGGTGTACTGTCACTGGAATGGTGGATAGGAGGGAGTCAGGTGAACTGTCACTGGAATGGTGGATAGGGAGAAGTCAGGTGTAATGTCACTGGAATGATGGATGGGGGGAGTCAGGTGTACTGTCACTGGAATGGGGGATGGGGGGGTCAGGGGTACTGTCACTGGAATGGTGGATAGGAGGGGTCAGGTGTACTGTCACTGGAATGATGGATGGGGGGAGTCAGGTGAACTGTCACTGGAATGGTGGATAGGAGGGGTCAGGTGTACTGTCACTGGAATGATGGATGGGGAGAGTCAGGTGTACTGTCACTGGAATGGTGGATAGGAGGGAGTCAGGTGAACTGTCACTGGAATGATGGATGGGGGAGTCAGGTGTACTGTCACTGGAATGGTGGATAGGAGGGAGTCAGGTGAACTGTCACTGGAATGATGGATGGGGGGAGCCAGGTGAACTGTCACTGGAATGGTGGATAGGGGGGAGTCAGGTGTACTGTCACTGGAATGGTGGATAGGAGGGAGTCAGGTGAACTGTCACTGGAATGATGGATGGGGGGAGTCAGGTGTACTGTCACTGGAATGGTGGATAGGAGGGAGTCAGGTGTACTGTCACTGGAATGATGGATGGGGGGAGTCAGGTGTACTGTCACTGGAATGGTGGATAGGGGGGAGTCAGGTGTACTGTCACTGGAATGGTGGATAGGAGGGGTCAGGTGAACTGTCACTGGAATGATGGATGGGGAGAGTCAGGTGTACTGTCACTGGAATGGTGGATAGGAGGGAGTCAGGTGTACTGTCACTGGAATGATGGATGGGGGGAGTCAGGTGTACTGTCACTGGTATGGTGGATAGGAGGGAGTCAGGTGAACTGTCACTGGAATGATGGATGGGGGGAGCCAGGTGAACTGTCACTGGAATGGTGGATAGGGGGGAGTCAGGTGTACTGTCACTGGAATGGTGGATAGGAGGGAGTCAGGTGAACTGTCACTGGAATGATGGATGGGGGGAGTCAGGTGAACTGTCACTGGAATGATGGATGGGGGGAGTCAGGTGAACTGTCACTGGAATGATGGATGGGGGGAGTCAGGTGTACTGTCACTGGAATGGTGGATAGGAGGGAGTCAGGTGAACTGTCACTGGAATGATGGATGGGGGGAGTCAGGTGTACTGTCACTGGAATGGTGGATAGGGAGGAGTCAGGTGTACTGTCACTGGAATGATGGATGGGGGGAGTCAGGTGAACTGTCACTGGAATGGTGGATAGGGAGGAGTCAGGTGTACTGTCACTGGAATGATGGATGGGGGGAGTCAGGTGTACTGTCACTGGAATGGTGGATAGGGGGGAGCCAGGTGAACTGTCACTGGAATGATGGATGGGGGAGTCAGGTGTACTGTCACTGGAATGGTGGATAGGAGGGAGTCAGGTGAACTGTCACTGGAATGATGGATGGGGGGAGCCAGGTGAACTGTCACTGGAATGGTGGATAGGGGGGAGTCAGGTGTACTGTCACTGGAATGGTGGATAGGAGGGAGTCAGGTGAACTGTCACTGGAATGATGGATGGGGGGAGTCAGGTGTACTGTCACTGGAATGGTGGATAGGAGGGAGTCAGGTGTACTGTCACTGGAATGATGGATGGGGGGAGTCAGGTGTACTGTCACTGGAATGATGGATGGGGGGAGTCAGGTGTACTGTCGCTGGAATGGTGGATAGGGGGGAGTCAGGTGTACTGTCACTGGAATGGTGGATAGGAGGGGTCAGGTGAACTGTCACTGGAATGATGGATGGGGAGAGTCAGGTGTACTGTCACTGGAATGGTGGATAGGAGGGAGTCAGGTGTACTGTCACTGGAATGATGGATGGGGGGAGTCAGGTGTACTGTCACTGGAATGGTGGATAGGAGGGAGTCAGGTGAACTGTCACTGGAATGATGGATGGGGGGAGCCAGGTGAACTGTCACTGGAATGGTGGATAGGGGGGAGTCAGGTGTACTGTCACTGGAATGGTGGATAGGAGGGAGTCAGGTGAACTGTCACTGGAATGATGGATGGGGGGAGTCAGGTGAACTGTCACTGGAATGATGGATGGGGGGAGTCAGGTGAACTGTCACTGGAATGATGGATGGGGGGAGTCAGGTGTACTGTCACTGGAATGGTGGATAGGAGGGAGTCAGGTGAACTGTCACTGGAATGATGGATGGGGGGAGTCAGCTGTACTGTCACTGGAATGGTGGATAGGGAGGAGTCAGGTGTACTGTCACTGGAATGATGGATGGGGGGAGTCAGGTGAACTGTCACTGAAATGATGGATGGGGGGAGTCAGGTGAACTGTCACTGGAATGGTGGATAGGGGGGAGTCAGGTGAACTGTCACTGGAATGGTGGATAGGGGGGAGTCAGGTGTACTGTCACTGGAATGATGGATGGGGGGAGTCAGGTGAACTGTCACTGGAATGGTGGATAGGGGGGTGTCAGGTGTACCGTCACTGGAATGGTGGATAGGAGGGAGTCAGGTGAACTGTCAGTGGAATGGTGGATAGGAGGGGTCAGGTGTACTGTCACTGGAATGATGGATGGGAGGAGTCAGGTGAACTGTCACTGGAATGGTGGATAGGGAGGAGTCAGGTGTACTGTCACTGGAATGATGGATGGGGGGAGTCAGGTGTACTGTCACTGGAATGGTGGATAGGGGGGAGCCAGGTGTACTGTCACTGGAATGATGGATGGGGGGAGTCAGGTGAACTGTCACTGGAATGGTGGATAGGGGGGAGTCAGGTGAACTGTCACTGGAATGGTGGATAGGGGGGAGTCAGGTGTACTGTCACTGGAATGATGGATGGGGGGAGTCAGGTGAACTGTCACTGGAATGGTGGATAGGGGGGTGTCAGGTGTACCGTCACTGGAATGGTGGATAGGAGGGAGTCAGGTGAACTGTCAGTGGAATGGTGGATAGGAGGGGTCAGGTGTACTGTCACTGGAATGATGGATGGGAGGAGTCAGGTGAACTGTCACTGGAATGGTGGATAGGGGGGAGCCAGTTGTACTGTCACTGGAATGATGGATGGGGGGAGTCAGGTGAACTGTCACTGGAATGGTGGATAGGGGGGAGTCAGGTGTACTGTCACTGGAATGGTGGATAGGGGGGAGTCAGGTGAACGGTCACTGGAATGATGGATAGGGGGGAGTCAGGTGTACTGTCACTGGAATGGTGGATAGGAGGGAGTCAGGTGAACTGTCACTGGAATGGTGGATAGGAGGGGTCAGGTGTACTGTCACTGGAATGATGGATGGGGGGAGTCAGGTGAACTGTCACTGGAATGGTGGATAGGGAGGAGTCAGGTGTACTGTCACTGGAATGATGGATGGGGGGGAGTCAGGTGTACTGTCACTGGAATGGTGATTATGGTGTGGAGTGGGGATTATGGGGGAAGGGGGATTATGGTGTGGGGGGTGGAGGGGGGATTATGGTGTGGGGGGTGGAGGGGGGATTATGGTGGGGATGGAGAGGGGATTATGGTGTGGGGGGTGGAGGGGGGATTATGGTGGGGATGGAGGGGGGTTATGGTGTAAGGGGGTGAAGGGGGGATTATGGTCGGGGGGAGGGGGGATTATGGTGGGGATGGGGAGGGGATTATGGTGTGGGGGGAGGGGGGATTATGGTGGGGATGGAGAGGGGATTATGGTGTGGGGGGGAGGGGGGTTATGGTGTAAGGGGGTGAAGGGGGGATTATGGTGTGGGGGGAGAGGGGATTATGGTGGGGGGAAGGGAAGGATTATGGTGTGGGGGAGGGGGGATTATGGTGTGGTGTGGTTTTTAGGGGTGTGGTGTACTGTCACTGGAATGATGGATGGGGGGAGTCAGGTGTACTGTCACTGGAATGGTGGATAGGGGGGAGTCAGGTGAACTGTCACTGAAATGATGGATGGGGGGAGTCAGGTGAACTGTCACTGGAATGGTGGATAGGGGGGAGTCAGGTGAACTGTCACTGGAATGGTGGATAGGGGGGAGTCAGGTGTACTGTCACTGGAATGGTGGATAGGGGGGAGTCACTGGAATTGTGATTATGGTGTGGAGTGGGGATTATGGGGGAAGGGGGATTATGGTGTGGGGGTTGGAGGGGGGATTATGGTGGGGATGGAGAGGGGATTATGGTGTGGGGGGGAGGGGGGTTATGGTGTAAGGGGGTGAAGGGGGGATTATGGTCGGGGGAAGGGGGTATTATGGTGGGGATGGAGAAGGGATTATGGTGTGGGGGGGAGGGGGATTATGGTGGGGATGGAGAGGGGATTATGGTGTGGGGGGGAGGGGGGTTATGGTGTAAGGGGGTGAAGGGGAGATTATGGTGTGGGGGGAGAGGGGATTATGGTGGGGGGAAGGGAAGGATTATGGTGTGGGGGAGGGGGGATTATGGTGTGGTGTGGTTTTTAGGGGTGTGGTGTACTGTCACTGGAATGATGGATGGGGGGAGTCAGGTGTACTGTCACTGGAATGGTGGATAGGGGGGAGTCAGGTGAACTGTCACTGAAATGATGGATGGGGGGAGTCAGGTGAACTGTCACTGGAATGGTGGATAGGGGGGAGTCAGGTGTACTGTCACTGGAATGGTGGATAGGGGGGAGTCAGGTGAACTGTCACTGGAATGGTGGATAGGGGGGAGTCAGGTGAACTGTCACTGGAATGGTGGATAGGGGGGAGTCAGGTGTACTGTCACTGGAATGGTGGATAGGGGGGAGTCACTGGAATGGTGATTATGGTGTGGAGTGGGGATTATGGGGGAAGGGGGATTATGGTGTGGGGGTTGGAGGGGGGATTATGGTGGGGATGGAGAGGGGATTATGGTGTGGGGGGGAGGGGGGTTATGGTGTAAGGGGGTGAAGGGGGGATTATGGTCGGAGGAAGGGGGTATTATGGTGGGGATGGAGAGGGGATTATGGTGTGGGGGGGAGGGGGGATTATGGTGGGGATGGAGAGGGGATTATGGTGTGGGGGGGAGGGGGGTTATGGTGTAAGGGGGTGAAGGGGAGATTATGGTGTGGGGGGAGAGGGGATTATGGTGGGGGGGAGGGAAGGATTATGGTGGGGGGAGGGGGGATTATGGTGTGGTGTGGTTTTTTAGGGGTTGGCCCCTTAGTTCCAGTGAAGGGAGCTCTTAAGGCGTCAGCATACCAAGACATTTTGGACAATTTGATGCTCCCAACTTTGTGGGAGGAGTTTGGGGATGGCCCCTTCCTGTTCCATCATGACTGCTCACCAGAGCACAAAGCAAGGTCCATAAAGTAATGTAGCGCTCATCACCTTTAGGTGGGTGCTAATAGGTAGATGTTAGATGAAATTTCTAGTGCCTTGTACAGTCTGTTTAGGCTTGGTGGGTTTGTGAGGAGCAGTAGAATAGAGGGGGCAGTGACCACCTTTCCTTCACCCTGGAAGAGCTCCTTTGCTTCTCTAGGGTAATGTTCTGGAAGGAAGGTGTGGCAGGGACTGAAGAGCAGGCAGTGTATACGGCCCTGGCCCAATCATTAATTTGTATGGGCAGGGGACATACATATATACTGAGGTCACATGCTTCCTGGGGGAGATGGGAAGAGACTAGGTCCAGAGAAGCTTCACAATGTGACCCTCAGGAGCGGATTCAAAGGCCTGGAGGTTCAGAGACCCCAGTGCTGGAGAGCAGGAACCTAACCTGAAGGCCTGGGGGTTCAGAGACCTCAGAGCTGGAGAGAAGGGACCTAACCTGAAGGCCTGGGGGTTCAGAGAACTCAGAGCTGGAGAGCAGGAACCTAACCCGAAGGCCTGGGGGTTCAGAGAACTCAGAGCTGGAGAGCAGGAACCTAACCGGAAGGCCTGGGGGTTCAGGGAACTCAGAGCTGGAGAGCAGGAACCTAACCCGAAGGCCTGGGGGTTCAGAGAACTCAGAGCTGGAGAGCAGGAACCTAACCTGAAGGCCTGGGGGTTCAGAGAACTCAGAGCTGGAGAGCAGGAACCTAACCTGAAGGCCTGGAGGTTCAGAGAACTCAGAGCTGGAGAGCAGGAACCTAACCCGAAGGCCTGAGGGTTCAGAGAACTCAGAGCTGGAGAGCAGGAACCTAACCTGAAGGCCTGGGGGTTCAGAGAACTCAGAGCTGGAGAGCAGGAACCTAACCTGAAGGCCTGGGGGTTCAGAGAACTCAGAGCTGGAGAGCAGGAACCTAACCCGAAGGCCTGGGGGTTCAGAGAACTCAGAGCTGGAGAGCAGGAACCTAACCCGAAGGCCTGGGGGTTCAGAGAACTCAGAGCTGGAGAGCAGGAACCTAACCTGAAGGCCTGGGGGTTCAGAGAACTCAGAGCTGGAGAGCAGGAACCTAACCTGAAGGCCTGGGGTTCAGAGACCTCAGAGCTGGAGAGCTGGAACCTAACCTGAAAGCCTGGGGGTTCAGAGACCTCAGAGCTGGAGAGAAGGGACCTAACCTGAAGGCCTGGGGTTCAGAGACCTCAGAGCCGGAGAGCAGGAACCTAACCTGAAGGCCTGGGGGTTCAGAGACCTCAGAGCTGGAGAGCAGGAACCTAACCTGAAGGCCTGGGGGTTCAGAGACCTCAGAGCTGGAGAGCTGGAACCTAACCTGAAGGCCTGAGGGTTCAGAGACCTCAGAGCTGGAGAGCAGGAACCTAACCTGAAGGCCTGGGGTTCAGAGACCTCAGAGCTGGAGAGCAGGAACCTAACCTGAAGGCCCGGGGTTTAGAGACCTCAGAGCTGGAGAGCAGGAACCTAACCTGAAGGCCTGGGGTTCAGAGACCTCAGAGCTGGAGAGCAGGAACCTAACTTGAAGGCCCGGGGTTCAGAGACCTCAGAGCTGGAGAGCAGGAACCTAACCTGAAGGTCTGGGGGTTCAGAGACCTCAGAGCTGGAGAGCAGGAACCTAACCTGAAGGCCTGGGGGTTCAGAGACCTCAGAGCTGGAGAGCAGGAACCTAACCTGAAGGCCTGGGGTTCAGAGACCTCAGAGCTGGAGAGCAGGAACCTAACCTGAAGGCCTGGGGGTTCAGAGACCTCAGAGCTGGAGAGAAGGAACCTAACCTGAAGGCCTGAGGGTTAAGAGACCTCAGAGCTGGAGAGCAGGAACCTAACCTGAAGGCCTGGGGGTTCAGAGACCTCAGAGCTGGAGAGTAGGAACCTAACCTGAAGGCCTGGGGGTTCAGAGAACTCAGAGCTGGAGAGAAGGAACCTAACCTGAAGGCCTGAGGGTTCAGAGACCTCAGAGCTGGAGAGCAGGAACCTAACCTGAAGGCCTGGGGGTTCAGAGACCTCAGAGCTGGAGAGCTGGAACCTAACCTGAAGGCCTGGGGGTTTAGAGACCTCAGAGCTGGAGAGCAGGAACCTAACCTGAAGGCCTGGGGGTTTAGAGACCTCAGAGCTGGAGAGCAGGAACCTAACCTGAAGGCCTGGGGGTTTAGAGACCTCAGAGCTGGAGAGCAGGAACCTAACCTGAAGGCCTGGGGGTTTAGAGACCTCAGAGCTGGAGAGCAGGAACCTAACCTGAAGGCCTGAGGGTTTAGAGACCTCAGAGCTGGAGAGAAGGAACCTAACCTGAAGGCCTGAGGGTTCAGAGACCTCAGAGCTGGAGAGAAGGAACCTAACCTGAAGGCCTGGGGGTTCAGAGACCTCAGAGCTGGAGAGCAGGAACCTAACCTGAAGGCCTGAGGGTTCAGAGACCTCAGAGCTGGAGAGCAGGAACCTAACCTGAAGGCCTGAGGGTTCAGAGACCTCAGAGCTGGAGAGCAGGAACCTAACCTGAAGGCCTGAGGGTTCAGAGACCTCAGAGCTGGAGAGCAGGAACCTAACCTGAAGGCCTGAGGGTTCAGAGACCTCAGAGCTGGAGAGCAGGAACCTAACCTGAAGGCCTGAGGGTTCAGAGACCTCAGAGCTGGAGAGCAGGAACCTAACCTGAAAGCCTGGGGGTTCAGAGACCTCAGAGCTGGAGAGCAGGAACCTAACCCGAAGGCCTGGGGGTTCAGAGAACTCAGAGCTGGAGAGCAGGAACCTAACCTGAAGGCCTGAGGGTTCAGAGACCTCAGAGCTGGATGGTTCAAGCCTACAATTTGCACCAAAAATCCTGGGGGAAGAAAACCAGGCATCCCGGCTGGGATGGACCATTGCACAAGAACCGGGAAGTAGCTGCAAAGCGGACAGAGTAGACCGGGGGCTCCTGGACTTTCCTGAACTGGCCTGGGGAGGATTTGCGGGAGGCGAGAAAGGCAGGAGAGGCCTGGGGCTTCCAGCATTCCAATTTACCAAGGTGTCTTTCAGAGGGGCATCGGCCAGTTCGCTAAGGGAAAGGGGTCTTAGCTACTCAATATGGAAGAAGAAGAAGAAGAGGCCGCTCGTACTTCCTTACACCGCTGATAACACCGAGGAACGCAGCAAGAAAATAAACGTTCGCTGCTCAACTGTTCGAATGTGTCTGTTACTTGTGTGGGGTGGAAGAGCGGGGGTTACACCAGCAGCTCCCAAGGGAGTAGTGCGCTACAGTAATATAGTATATATATATATATATATTATTTATGTAACCTTTGCAGGTATTTATTACTTCTCGCAGAGATCACAAGAGCTGGAGACAAGACCTTCATCTGTTTTTTTTCCCTCCAGAAGGACGGCCCCACCTTTGTTCGGGCATCATTCGGGGCCCCCATCTATTCCTGGACTGAGATGCCGGTCACAGATGACACAATCTTGGTCTGTGATTTGTTACAATGTTGCGGTTCACATTCTCCATTATGTTTCAGTTTCGGGATCTGGGAGGGATTATATGGAAATGAGCCAATCGAATTGATGTGGAATAATTTGGTGTCAGTGATGCTCCCGGGTGACACAAAGATAAAGTCCGGGGGTCTCGCAGAGGCCAGGAAGCTCAGCCAGTGGAGAGTCACGTCACTATCCCGTTCTTTTGATCATTTCATTGGAAGCCGTCTCTTTCCCCCGAAACATTGTTGCAGATATTTTGGTGTGAAGGAAAAGTAAATCACATCTTGTCTACAAATCATGATAGGAAGAACATTCCTTTTCATTAGATTTGCAGAATTCCCTAGAAGACGTTCCAGAAATGTTTGTTTATATTGGGGGTCATGGGGGGTACATTGCTGGTCAGTAGTGTCTAACATTGTACACTTGTGACTAGTGGGGGCTGGAGGGGTACATTGGTGGTCACTAGTAGCTTGAAGGGTACCATTGGAGTCACGGGGGGGGGGGGTGGAAGGTTATTGTGGGGATTAGTGGAGCTGTAGCGGTACACTGGTGGTCTGGTCAGTGGCAGGGCTGGACTGGGACAGAAATTTGGCCCTGGACTTCATCCAGACCGGCCCACTTACATTTTGAGTGTCCCATCAGCACCCCCTTACATCAGCGTGTCCCATTAGCACCCTCTTTTACATCAGAGTGTCCCATCAGCACCCCCTTACATCAGAGTGTCCCATCAGCACCCCCTTACATCAGAGTGTCCCATCAGCACCCCCTTTTACATCAGAGTGTCCCATCAGCACCCCCTTTTACATCAGAGTGTCCCATCAGCACCCCCTTACATCAGAGTGTCCCATCAGCACCCCCTTACATCAGAGTGTCCCATCAGCACCCCCTTACATCAGAGTGTCCCATCACCAGCCCCCTTACATCAGCGTGTCCCATCAGCACCCCCTTACATCAGAGTGCCCCATCAGCACCCCCTAACATCAGAGTGTCCCATCAGCACCCCCTTACATCAGAGTGTCCCATCACCAGCCCCCTTACATCAGAGTGTCCCATTACCAGCCCCCTTACATCAGAGTGTCCCATCACCAGCCCCCTTACATCAGAGTGTCCCATCAGCACCCCCTTTTACATCAGAGTGTCCCATCAGCACCCCCTTTTACATCAGAGTGTCCCATCACCAGCCCCCTTACATCAGAGTGTCCCATCAGCACCCCCTTACATCAGAGTGTCCCATCAGCACCCCCTTACATCAGCGTGTCCCATCAGCACCCCCTTACATCAGAGTGCCCCATCAGCACCCCCTAACATCAGAGTGTCCCATCAGCACCCCCTTACATCAGAGTGTCCCATCACCACCCCCTTAACTTCTAACATTGTACATTGTTGGTCAATGGGGGCTTGAAGGATACAATGGAGGTTACTGGGGGCAGAAGAGTACAGAGGTGGTCAGTGGTGGCCAGAGGAGTACATTGGTGTTTGGTAGTGGCTGAAGTAGTACATTAGTGGTCGGTGGGGGCTGGAAGGGTACAATATTGAATTGTGGGAGCCTGAGCAGTGGGGGCTGGAGGCGCACACTGGTAGTAGGTAGTAAGTAATACATTGGTGGTTGGTGGGGTCTGATGGGGTACACTGTTGGTCACTGGGGGCTTGAAAGGTACAGTGCCTTGAAAAAGTATTCATACCCCTTGAAATTCCCCACATTTTGTTACAGCCAAAAACATAAATGTATTTTATTGGGATTTTATGTGATGGACCAACACAAAGTGTCACATAATTGTGAAGTGGGAGGAAAATGATAAATGATACAAATAAATATGTGAAAAGTGTGGGAGAGGGGGGCATTTGTATGGCGCCCCCCAGAGTCAATACTTTGTATTCAGCCCCCTTTACTCTGATAAATTCTAAAAATTAGTTAAATTCTTTAAGTATATAAACAGTAAAGAAGGGAGGACAGACCATATTGTCCCCATAAAGAATGAGGAAGGACATCGGGTTATAAAGGATGGGGGGATGGTGAAGGTATTGAATTTATTCTTCTCCTCAGTCTTCACGAGGGAATCGGGGGGCTTCAGTAACCAAAACTGCAGTGTTTATCCTCATGACACATCACAGGAATCCCCTCCATGGTTATCAGAGGACAGAATTAGAATTAGACTTTGGAAACTCAGTCAAGTAATTGCCAGACCATTGTTCCTAATTTTTACTGACAGTCTACTAACTGAAATGGTACCAGCTGATTGGAGAAAAGCCAATGTAGCACCAACATTTAAAAAGGGCCCAAAATCCATCCCTGGGAATTACAGACCAGTCAGCCTAACATCAATAGTATGTAAACTCTTGGAGGGGGTTATAAGGGACTATATACAAGATTTTAGTAATGAGAACGGTATCATTAGCAGTAATCAGCATGGATTCATGAGGAATCGTCCTTGCCAAATCAATCTACTAACCTTCTATGAGGAGGTGAGTTGCCATCTAAATAAAGGAAGGCCCGTAGACGTGGTGTATCTAGATAAAGGAAGGCCCGTAGACGTGGTGTATCTAGATAAAGGAAGGCCTGTAGACGTGGTGTATCTAGATAAAGGAAGGCCCGTAGACGTGGTGTATCTAGATAAAGGAAGGCCCGTAGATGTGGTGTATCTAGATAAAGGAAGGCCCGTAGACGTGGTGTATCTAGATAAAGGAAGGTCCTTAGACGTGGTGTATCTAGATAAAGGAAGGCCTGTAGACGTGGTGTATCTAGATAAAGGAAGACCCGTAGATGTGGTGTATCTAGATAAAGGAAGGCCCGTAGACGTGGTGTATCTAGATAAAGGAAGGCCCGTAGACATGGTGTATCTAGATAAAGGAAGGCCCGTAGACGTGGTGTATCTAGATAAAGGAAGGTCCGTAGATGTGGTGTATCTAGATAAAGGAAGGCCCGTAGATGTGGTGTATCTAGATAAAGGAAGGTCCGTAGATGTGGTGTATCTAGATAAAGGAAGGCCCGTAGACGTGGTGTATCTAGATAAAGGAAGGCCCGTAGACGTGGTGTATCTAGATAAAGGAAGGCCTGTAGACGTGGTGTATCTAGATAAAGGAAGGCCCGTAGATGTGGTGTATCTAGATAAAGGAAGGCCTGTAGACGTGGTGTATCTAGATAAAGGAAGGCCTGTAGACGTGGTGTATCTAGATAAAGGAAGGCCCGTAGACGTGGTGTATCTAGATAAAGGAAGGCCCGTAGACGTGGTGTATCTAGATAAAGGAAGGCCCGTAGACGTGGTGTATCTAGATAAAGGAAGGCCCGTAGACGTGGTGTATCTAGATAAAGGAAGGCCTGTAGATGTGGTGTATCTAGATAAAGGAAGGCCTGTAGACGTGGTGTATCTAGATAAAGGAAGGCCCGTAGACGTGGTGTATCTAGATAAAGGAAGGCCCATAGACGTGGTGTATCTAGATAAAGGAAGGCCCGTAGACGTGGTGTATCTAGATAAAGGAAGGCCTGTAGATGTGGTGTATCTAGATAAAGGAAGGCCTGTAGACGTGGTGTATCTAGATAAAGGAAGGCCCGTAGACGTGGTGTATCTAGATAAAGGAAGGCCCGTAGACGTGGTGTATCTAGATAAAGGAAGGCCCGTAGACGTGGTGTATCTAGATAAAGGAAGGCCCGTAGACGTGGTGTATCTAGATAAAGGAAGGCCCGTAGACGTGGTGTATCTAGATAAAGGAAGGCCCGTAGACGTGGTGTATCTAGATAAAGGAAGGCCCGTAGACGTGGTGTATCTAGATAAAGGAAGGCCCGTAGACATGGTGTATCTAGATAAAGGAAGGCCCGTAGACGTGGTGTATCTAGATAAAGGAAGACCCATAGACGTGGTGTATCTAGATAAAGGAAGGCCCGTAGACGTGGTGTAGCTAGATAAAGGAAGGCCCGTAGACGTGGTGTAGCTAGATAAAAGAAGGCCCGTAGACGTGGTGTATCTAGATAAAGGAAGGCTCGTAGACGTGGTGTATCTAGATAAAGGAAGGCCTGTAGACGTGGTGTATCTAGATAAAGGAAGGCCTGTAGATGTGGTGTATGGGTGTATCTAGATAAAGGAAGGCCCGTAGACGTGGTGTATCTAGATAAAGGAAGGCCCGTAGATGTGGTGTATCTAGATAAAGGAAGGCCTGTAGATGTGGTGTATCTAGATAAATGAAGGCCCGTAGACGTGGTGTATCTAGATAAAGGAAGGCCCGTAGATGTGGTGTATGTAGATAAAGGAAGACCCGTAGATGTGGTGTATCTAGATAAAGGAAGGCCCGTAGATGTGGTGTATCTAGATAAAGGAAGGCCTGTAGATGTGGTGTATCTAGATAAATGAAGGCCCGTAGACGTGGTGTATCTAGATAAAGGAAGGCCTGTAGACGTGGTGTATCTAGATAAAGGAAGGCCCGTAGACGTGGTGTATCTAGATAAAGGAAGGCCCGTAGATGTGGTGTATCTGGACATTTGATACAGTTCCCCATATATGTTTACTGTACAAAGTAAGGTTGGTTGGCATGGACCATAGGGTAAGGACATGGATTGAAAACTGGTTACAAGGGTGAGTTCAGAGGGTGGTGATAAATGGGGAGTACTCGGAATGGTTGGGGGTGGGTAGTTGGGTCCCCCAGGGTTCTGTGCTGGGACCAATCCTATTTAATTTGTACATAGATGACCTGGAGGATGGGGATGGGGGAAACAGTCCAATCTCTGTATTTGCGGACAATACTAAGCTAAGCACTAAGCAATAAAACACATTTATGGTTTTGGTTGCAACAAAATGGGGGAAATTTCAAGGGGTATGAATACTTTTTCAAGGCACTGTACAATAGAGGTCACTATGGGGGTAAGTATTAGGGTACTGAGGGGGCTAGAGGGGTACATTGGTGGTCAGTGGGGTCTCATAGGATCCATAAGTGGTTAATGGAGGCTGGAAAGGTACATTGGGGTTCAGTGAGGGCTGGAGATGTTCATTGGTAGTCAACTGTGGCTGAAGTAGTACATTGGTGGTCAGTGGGGCTGATGGGAAATATTGGGCACTCACTCATTCTGTGTCCTAAGGTATGCCACTGCTCTTTCCCTCTCACTCCCCATCCCTACTGGGACTGTGCAGAGTTTGTTGGCAGGAGATCCCTCCAGTCACAATTCCTTTACAGTGCTGGAACCTGACCCTGTCTAAAAGAAGCCCAGAACATTGGACATCGGGACTGTGTTTTAATTCCTGACGTGTCGCATGTCCACAGACACTCTTCTGTACCATCACTTGCATGTTCAGGAGAGGAGTGTTTTGGCAGATACCCCTTCATAAGGCATGGTAACATGGTCACATGATCACATGATCACATGGTCACATGGTCACATGCCTGATGAAGGGGTCCTGCATGACTCCGAAACATCACTATCTTCTGATGTGATGTGATTGTTCAGTAAAGCGCTGGAACCCTTTCTGAAGTTCCTTGGTCTGCTGGTGACATATTTCTTGCCTTGAAAGCACCTAAACACATTACCAAACGTGGCTAAATGTTGAGTCCAATGGAGGAAAAAACGTTGAAGCCATCTATGCCTTGTAAGTTGACCAAAACTACAGTTGAAGCCATCTATGCCTTGAAGGTTGACCACAACTGCAGTTGAAGAAAACTATGCCTTGTAAGTGTACCACAACTTCAGTTGAGGCCACCTATGCCTTGTAGGTTGACCCCAACTGCAGTTGAGGCCACCTATGCCTTGTAGGTTGACCACAACTGCAGTTCAGGCCACCTATGCCTTGTAGGTTGACCACAACTGCAGTTGAGGCCACCTATGCCTTGTAGGTTGACCACAATTGCAGTTGAAGAAAACTATGCCTTGTAAGTGTACCACAACTTCAGTTGAGTCCACCTATGCCTTGTAGGTTGACCACAACTGCAGTTAAGGCCACCTATGCCTTGTAGGTTGACCACAGCTGCAGTTGAGGCCACCTATGCCTTGTAGGTTGACCACAGCTGTAGTTGAGTCCACCTATGCCTTGTAGGTTGACCACAGCTGTAGTTGAGTCCACCTATGCCTTGTAGGTTGACCACAGCTGCAGTTGAGGCCACCTATGCCTTGTAGGTTGACCACAACTGCAGTTGAGGGCACCTATGCCTTGTAGGTTGACTACAACCGCAGTTGAGGCCACCTATGCCTTGTAGGTTGACCACAACTGCATTTAAGGCCACCTATGCCTTGTTGGTTGACCACAACTGCAGTTGAGGCCACCTATGCCTTGTAGGTTGACCACAGCTGCAGTTAAAGCACCTATGCCTTGAAGGTTGACCACAGCTGCAGTTGAGGCCACCTATGCCTTGTAGGTTGACCACAACTGCATTTGAGGCCACCTATGCCTTGTAGGTTGACCACAACTGCAGTTGAGGCCACCTATGCCTTGTAGGTTGACCACAAGCGCAGTTGAGGCCACCTATGCCTTGTAGGTTGACCACAAGCGCAGTTGAGGCCACCTATGCCTTGTAGGTTGACCACAACTGCAGTTGAGGCCACCTATGCCTTGTAGGTTGACCACAACTGCATTTGAGGCCACCTATGCCTTGTAGGTTGACCACAACTGCAGTTGAGGCCACCTATGCCTTGTAGGTTGACCACAAGCGCAGTTGAGGCCACCTATGCCTTGTAGGTTGACCACAACCACAGTTGAGGCCACCTATGCCTTGTAGGTTGACCACAACCGCAGTTGAGGCCACCTATGCCTTGTAGGTTGACCACAACCGCAGTTGAGGCCACCTATGCCTTGTAGGTTGACCACAACCGCAGTTGAGGCCACCTATGCCTTGTAGGTTGACCACAACTGCCCTGTTACAACCATTCATATACTTAGGGAGGAACCCGTAGTAGAAAACACAACTGAAATAAAAAAACAAAGCAAAAATCTACAGTCACAAAAAACAAATAAATTGCACAATATCATGATTTAGAAAGATGATGGTGGTGTCTCTTTAACGATCTCGGGCCCCGTACAGCCGTGCTAAGGTGAGGCCACGTGGCTGCTGAAGAGAGATGAAGTTTATGACTGATGGTTGTTTAATGAACTCTAGATGGGATGACAAATGTCACAAATGGCTTAAACCGGGGAAGATGGAGCCCAGATACTGCCGGGCCGGCTCTATGGGTGCCTGGAAGCCATACATCTTCACCACGACACATGGCCTGTGTAAACTGTTTAGAAATCCCAGCAGAGACAAAGCAGCCTTCCTGGTGTAACAGAAGCGAACCCCGCCTCCTCGCTAAGTGCGACCTCTTCACCGTCCTTCTCAATTGTCGCAGTGGCCTCGTGTCCCCTGCTATGGGTCGCTTTCAGCCTGTCAAGCAAATTAATGGTGAAGGCTCAATTTTTATTATACAGAGTCTGACAAGGAGCAGACGGGCGCTCAACGTCAAATCTCCTCCAGAAAACAGGAGTTAAGGGGAAAAAATGAAGAAATGATAAATTAAAGATATTTTCTGGGTAAAATAGACGCAGATATTTACATCAGCGGATCAACCGGCGCGGCGAATGGTGTATTTCAAGGCAAGATGGAGGACTTGACAGCGCCA
Organism: Lithobates pipiens; assembly: GCF_037356315.1. Taxonomy (NCBI): domain Eukaryota; kingdom Metazoa; phylum Chordata; class Amphibia; order Anura; family Ranidae; genus Lithobates; species Lithobates pipiens. Next base: position 634,369 of record NW_027507789.1, read on the forward strand.
TATCTCTTTTGGTGAAGTGCGTGGAGGATGGGCGACGTGTGTGCATTCCAGGGACTGAAAATGGGGAATAAACTAAAATAATGCTTTATGGTACGGATGGGGATGTCAGGTGGGAGAGAGAGGCGGACTGGCGATTCGCTATAATAAGGTGACCAGACGCAGTGCCGGGGACAAGGCCAACCAGTGCTCAAGGCGAGGAGAGAAAGAATGTCCCGGAATTGGTGGTGTCACCAAAAAGAAAAAATGTCCATGCGTCACTGAAAGGAAAAATGCCTCTGAGTTGGCGATTTCACCGAAAAGTACCCCAAAAAAATTGTCCATTCATCGGTGGTGTCACTGAAATAAAAACATTTCCCAGTTTGCGGCGTCACCAAAAAAATTTCCATGTGTTGGTTTGTGGTGTCACCACTGAAAAGAAAACATTTTCTCGAGTCAGTGGTGTCACTAGAAGGAAAAAAAAAATTCCCCTATAACAGGAAGTGCCCGAATAAGGATCTTGATGGCAGGATCACCAGGGAGTTTTCCTGGGCAGAGGCTGCACGTTCCAGTTGCTTGTGTCGGTCACTCATGCTGGTTGCAGGGCTGAGCACCTGAAGGCATTTCCTTCCTCTGCCAGTGATGGCGCCAGCGAGGTACAATGCCGACTCTCTCATTGGACCGGTAGGTTGGCGATCCAATCTGGATTCTCCGACTGCTGAACAATAATCCGGCAAACAAAAAAAAGTACAATTAGAAAAGGGCGAATTGTCTCCAATCCATCTGCCCCCTCATCGCCCTTCCCGTCCAATCGGCAGCAGCCGGTCCGGGGTGAGGTCACCTTGTGATTGCCGCACTCTTCAATTAGGAATAAATGGGAACCATCGACGTTCCGCAATCAGCGCAATTGTGGTGAAGAGGAAGTTTTCCCTCACCTGTCCCTTCTCATTTCATCGTCTCTGCGGGGCCCATCTCCATGGGTGTCAGTGGGAGGAATAGTGCCCCATCATTGGTGTCAGTGGGAGAAATAGTGCCCCATCATTGGTATCAGTGGGGGGAATAGTGCCCCATCATTGGTATCAGTGGGAGGAATAGTGCCACATCATTGGTGTCAGTGGGAGGAATAGTGTCCCATCATTGGTATCAGTGGGAGGAATAGTGCCCCATCATTGGTATCAGTGGGAGGAATAGTGTCCCATCATTGGTGTCAGTGGGAGGAATAGTGCCCCATCATTGGTATCAGTGGGGGGAATAGTGCCCCATCATTGGTATCAGTGGGAGGAATAGTGCCCCATCATTGGTGTCAGTGGGAGGAATAGTGCCCCATCATTGGTGTCAGTGGGAGGAATAGTGCCCCATCATTGGTATCAGTGGGAGGAATAGTGCCACATCATTGGTGTCAGTGGGAGGAATAGTGCCCCATCATTGGTGTCAGTGGGAGGAATAGTGCCCCATGATTGGTATCAGTGGGGGGAATAGTGCCCCATCATTGGTGTCAGTGGGAGGAATAATGCCCCATCATTGGTGTCATTGGGAGGAATAGTGCCCCATCATTCATAGTTTCATAGTTTCATAGTTAGTAAGGTTGAATAAAGACACCAGTCCATCCAGTTCAATCTGAGTGAGTGTCTACAATTGTCCCTATCCCTGTACATTGCACACTCACATTGGTCCCTACCCTCAAGGAGCCACAATCCAAGGTCCCCATTCATATATTAGGGCCAATTTTGGACAGAAGCCAATTAACCTCCCTGCATATCTTTGGCTTGTGGGAGGAAACCCACGCAGGCACAGGGAGAATATGCAAACTCCAGGCAGGTAGTGTCATGGTTGTCAGTGGGAGGAATAGTGCCCCATCATTGGTGTCAGTGGGAGGAATAGTGCCCCATCATTGGTGTCAGTGGGAGGAATAGTGCCCCATCATTGGTGTCAGTGGGAGGAATAGTGCCCCATCATTGGTGTCAGTGGGAGGAATAGTGCCCCGCCATTGGTATCAGTGGGAGGAATAGTGCCCCATCATTGGTATCAGTGAGCCCCAGATTCTGTAGTTGGGGGGGTATATGTAGATGATCGATATCCGGAGTGATTTGGTGTCAGCGATCCTCCTGGGTGACACAATAATAAAGCTAGGGGTCTCATTTTATTGGAGGTCTCATTACCCAGAAACATAATTTCCCATGAAAAGCGAATCACATTCTCACGCTTTTTCTATAAATCCCCCAAATGAATCACAACATAAATATTCGTCTCGTAATGTACAGAATTCTCCAGAAACATTCGGCTCTCCAGCTGTTGTGAAACTACAAGTCCCAGGAGGCATTGCAAGGCTGACGGGGAGAAGCGTGACTCCCTCAGACAGAGGCATGATGGGACTTGTAGTTTCTCTGCAGAGGGACGCAACACTTCCTGTTTATTAAAGAAACAACAACAGCAACTTCCATTCCGATTGGTCAGAAATCATTCGCTGGTTACATAGGATCTGAAGTCACAAACTAATCGCTGATCAATAAAAATCTGTCTGGTCAGTGCCTAGGCTGAGGGAATATCGTCCATCTGCTGCAGGCAGGAGGAAGCATTTCCTTAGTCCCCCTCCCCCCCCCCCAGTGATCACTTAGACTGTACATTGTAACAACTCACAAGGAGAGAGGCTTTAGCAGGGGGCTGATCTGCGTCAGACATTTGTGAACTAGACTAGAACTGCAGAGGCATCTCTGATGCCTGAACAAATATGGAGCCGTTCTTCCGGAGAGGAAAGTAGAAGGCATTCTCAGGGGGAGTACTGTGATCTCTGTGAGAGATAATAAATACATGGAAGGGGGACACTGACACATTGCTCAGCATTCTGCAGATGTAGACGCCCGGGCCGATGAACACCCAAAGCCCCCCCGAGGTGACTGGTGACCATACACACTGTCCAGATCAACAAACGTTCCCCATCCTGTATCTACAATCTGAACATCTTCTTAGAAAGGAACCGCCTGCACCTAATTCTATTCTGCTATTGTAGGAGGGGTCCCTTAGAAGAGCCCTGTGGCCCTTAGGGACCCTTATTACTTCATCGGGTCTCTGCTGTATTATCGATCGTACAGCAAGGGCCCTGGAAGGGGTTAAATGTTAAGAGAACCTGTCCGGGCTCCTTGCAGGAGGTGTATCTGCACCGTCATGTGGCATTGCAGGGGCCCCTGTGGCCCCTTGGGGCCCTTTTTGTTTAATCTTGCTGTAGAGGGGATCACACAGCAAGGGCCCTGGAAGGGGTTAAACCCTCCATGTCATGCACAGCACGCCGTCTCTCGCTGTTACATCACACGGTGGCGAAATCCTTGCGGTTCGCCGTTTCCCCATCTGGGGTTTTGCAGTGAATGTGCCTCCAGGTGATGGACTCATAGTGGATTCATTGTCACCTTTCACTGAGCCCCCCCTAATCGCTGCAGGTGTGCCCCCCCCCCCCAATACCCCCCGTCCTCGCCGTCCTGAACACGCAGGAAGGAAGGGAATCGCAGACCTGCAGCGCACCTCTAACCTTCTTCCTAGGAAGATTTCACAAGTCGGGGGAGGAAGGAGCTGCTGAAATGTCCGCTTCCCCTAATCTGCAACATGTTTCAGAAACCAGGGTCCTTTATTGCTCCAGGGTCGTGTATTGCTCCAGGGTCCTTTATTGCTCCAGGGTCCTTTATTGCTCCAGGGTCCTTTATTGCTCCAGGGTCCTTTATTGCTCCAGGGTCCTTTATTGCTCCAGGGTCCCTTTATTGCTCCAGGGTCCTTTATTGCTCCAGGGTCCTTTATTGCTCCAGGGTCCTTTATTGCTCCAGGGTCGTGTATTGCTCCAGGGTCCTTTTATTGCTCCAGGGTCCCTTTATTGCTCCAGGGTCCCTTTATTGCTCCAGGGTCCTTTATTGCTCCAGGGTCGTGTATTGCTCCAGGGTCCTTTATTGCTCCAGGGTCCTTTATTGCTCCAGGGTCCTTTTATTGCTCCAGGGTCCTTTATTGCTCCAGGGTCCTGTATTGCTCCAGGGTCCTTTTATTGCTCCAGGGTCCTTTATTGCTCCAGGGTCCTTTTATTGCTCCAGGGTCCTTTATTGCTCCAGGGTCCTTTTATTGCTCCAGGGTCCTTTATTGCTCCAGGGTCCTTTATTGCTCCAGGGTCCTTTATTGCTCCAGGGTCGTGTATTGCTCCAGGGTCCTTTATTGCTCCAGGGTCCTTTTATTGCTCCAGGGTCCTTTATTGCTCCAGGGTCCTTTTATTGCTCCAGGGTCCTTTATTGCTCCAGGGTCCTTTATTGCTCCAGGGTCCTTTTATTGCTCCAGGGTCCTGTATTGCTCCAGGGTCCTGTATTGCTCCAGGGTCCTTTATTGCTCCAGGGTCCTTTATTGCTCCAGGGTCCTTTATTGCTCCAGGGTCCTTTTATTGCTCCAGGGTCCTTTATTGCTCCAGGGTCCTTTTATTGCTCCAGGGTCCTTTATTGCTCCAGGGTCCTTTATTGCTCCAGGGTCCTTTATTGCTCCAGGGTCGTGTATTGCTCCAGGGTCCTTTATTGCTCCAGGGTCCTTTTATTGCTCCAGGGTCCTTTATTGCTCCAGGGTCCTTTATTGCTCCAGGGTCCTGTATTGCTCCAGGGTCCTTTATTGCTCCAGGGTCCTTTATTGCTCCAGGGTCCTTTATTGCTCCAGGGTCCTTTATTGCTCCAGGGTCCTTTTATTGAATAAAGATGTGATGCGCTAATTACAAAACATTCAAATAGCCACAACAGAACTAAAAATGTGCAATTATAGAGCTATATAAAGTGCAACCGTGCATAGATCAATCAGAGAATATCCCTATACATATATGTCAATGAGTTAAAAAACCATGCCGGTGATTGATAAGTGCAAAAAAAACACAGAAAAACACATAAATGTTTAACGTAAAAAATAAGATATAAGATATATGCACGTGTTCAGCGTGTAATATATATATACAAAGAAAAATAAATAAATATTAAATTGTGATTTGTGTAAAATGTCCCATACACAGTCAAATCAAAACGTGCAATTCGGTAAGCACACTCAATTAAACGTGCAATGTGCTGGGTAATGAGTCCATTCGTGGTGATCCGTGCAGGTGGTGTGAATGCTATATAATTACCTCACTGCTGTGGGTAACACAGCAAAAAT